>NW_017306566.1:1421529-1488035 GCF_000935625.1 Nanorana parkeri
GTGTGTGCATTGTCGGGTCTTTTCTGCCCGTGCGGGCCCGCAGATGCAGCAGTGCCGTCCGTCCGTTTTTCTACTACGGGCGGACGGCAAGAGGTTAAATGATGTAGTAAATATGCGTACTAAAAAGCTAATTACCTGTGTCTATGTTTGCTGTTAGATGCAACATTTGGAACAAAAAACTATGCTGTGTAAAAATGTTGACCCTGCAACAGAAGATTGCCTGCTGTGTGTAATCTTTTGCTTATGTTGGTTCTGGACAACATAGTCACCATTACACATAATACAGTATAAGTTGACCCAACAATGAACTTGTCCTTTACTCTCATTAAAGGCAATTACTCTTAGGGTTTGCAGCATTCATTGTAGAAGCTGCTGCAACTTACTTTTAGGAAAGAAACAGTGAGCAGCCTTTACCGGATGGCTTTAAACTCAGGTTTGAATATGCACAGTCTACTACAAAGCACTGCACAGGAAACATTAAAGAAAACTAATAAATTGGAAAGAATAATGTCTGTTCACCAAAATGGTACTTGTTTCTGTGGGTATCTTATGACAAACTACCCCTTACAAACAGTGCAACTCCATTCAAAGATACTTCTATGATTCCACAGCTGGAAAAATGCACTCGCTTGATGGAAACTGCTCAGAAGACTTCAGTTCAAACACTTCTGCAGATCAATATTATTGGTAGATAACTTACTCTACTGGCTGGAGATCTCATTTAAGATTCTTATCCCTGAATAGGACTTGTTAAAGGGTAACAGTAATTTTGGTATAGACCGATGTTAAATGGAATACACTCATTGTGTTCTAGTCATCACACTGTGATGACTAGAACTGCTTAGAATAAGTATACAATAGATTAATACAATTCTATATTTCTGGCCATAGATTCTATAGGATAAGTGTAAATAAATAGCGGTAAAATAACTCTGACAATACTCCAATATCTCTAATAAAACAGAGAGCCGGCTTCTCATTTTTATTTGTTTTAAAATCATTGTATCATTAGGGAGTTTCATGGGAGCAAGATGCTGCTGCTTAGTCATGACTGAAAATTGAGACTGGGTGATGTAATATTGTGTTGTCTTTAATGCATAATGACAGGATACACAGTGCCAGCTCCACTGAGCAGAAGCTGCTCTAACCAGCAAATGCTTCTCCAATATGTTATCAGGGAACATTTCCCTCCACAGTGTAATGAACTAGACAGCTACAGCTATTGGCATAAATAACCTATAAAAACAACACCCTAATGCAACCCTATCATCACTTCCATACAAATTAACATTTTCTTTATTACATGAGAATTAAAGGTACACTCCAGTCAAATGGATTTAAAGTGGCATTAAACTCAGGAGTTACATCTTTAAAAAATACATCTAAGTACTCTAACTATTAACAAACATGTATCTTATTTGGGTATCGCTCAACTGTAGATCCTCAAATCATCTCTGAATTGGTGTTGACACTGTCCTTCCTTTTGTAGGGTGGCTACTTTTGTTCCCCATGGTCCTTGTGTGTGTTGTAAAGTAGACAACGCTCCAAGCTCGCTCCCGTAATGGACTACAGTCTTAGGTTTAATTTACTAATTTGTATTGAGATTATAGCCCATCACAGGAGCGAGCTTGGAGTGGTAATTACTTTACAACACACACAGGGACCATAGGGAACAAAAGTAGTCATGCTCCCGTAGGAAGGACAGTGTCAGCACCAATTCAGAGATGATTTGAGAATCTACAGCCGAGTGATACACAATTAAACTACAATTTTGTTATTAGTTAAGGCATTTGAATGCATTTTTAAGGGGTAACTCCTGAGTTTAGTGTCACTTTAGACAAAATAGATAGTGAAACATAGTGGGCCTTCTATTGTCAGCAAAGTTGCAGTGATCCCTGAAAAATATTAGCCATTTGTTGACTATATTGTTCTCTCAATAGTCCCCGCACCCTATGCAGTGTGCATTTCACCTCTTCCCCATGGTTTGCAATAACTTCCATCACAGCTTTTTTTACACTGTCTACAATAGCTTCTCTAGCACAATTCCCTCCAATGTCTCTACTGCACCTGTTTACTCTGCACTTTACCCCAATCTTTCTTAATGATACCATCTACTGCGTGCAACACTACACATTCCCCAATCCCCGATGCTTTGTATGGTCCCTTAACCAGACCCGTAGGTGGTGCCCTGTCACCATATTTGTTTTCCTATGTCTATGCACTCTGCACGCACCATTCTCCACAATACTATCATTACCACCGTATGTTGTCCCTACTGTTTCTTCACTGCTATAATTAATGCAAACTTTCAAGCAGATGTTAAATGCTTCGAGACATATCATACACATGCAGGGTTCCTGGATCTGCTAAGTCCTGCTCCCTTCCACTAAGTCACACCCCTCCTCCAGCTCCCTCTTCACAACTCCTCTCCAGCCTATGACAAGGTGCTCCTTTGCATCTTCTGTCATTAGAATTCAAAGAGGAAACCTCCTCGAAACGCGTAGCCGATTCCTGCAGGCACCAAGATCACCCCCCCCTAATAGATCTTTCACTGCCCCAAGCACTGGACCATCTCTGTGCATTCCTCTGACAGTTCCATCTGACACTGCGCTAAGACGCAAAGAGTCCGGGGACATAGAGCCGATCGCGGCTTACAGCTTTTCCTTCTCAGCCGCCGTGGCTCAGCCTGGCCAGCTGAGCTTGTGATGTTGGTTGACACTTTGGTTTTCCCACTCCGGTGAGACAGCCACTCTCTCCCCACCTGCCAGCAGTGGACACCTGATCAGACAGATCCTGGAGAGCATCCTGTGAGAGACATCAGGGCATGGAGGCTCACATCCCAACTGTAAGTCACCATTTGTTCTATCTCACAGGGTAAGCCAGATTATGGCTGCCCGCATTCCTAATTGACATGTATTTTCCCTAGCTATGTGTGCCCATCCAGCGTTTAGCACATTGGGTCACCCACAGGAATTATAGGTAGTTGCGCTCCTCAGAAAATTGTTTTGTTTTGAATTGTGATATACAGGGTCCCTCCCCCTGCATTGAGGAGCTTTGCACACCATCCCCTAGCAGATAACCTTCTTACCTGTGGTTGTCCTACAGGAGTGCACTCTAACAATTGTGTGTATTTCTGTCATTAGAAGATGGTCAGCTCCTCCTCTCCTCCAAACCTCCCAAACAATCAGTTCCCATTCTGTTTCTGTTTATCTTTCCTCATCATTGAGCTCTTGTTCTGTCTTCTCTGCCTTACCTAGTTTTTTATGGTCAACTGTCATTCCTCACTCCCTGCCACCCCTGCTATGAACAGTTTTCACTCTGCCTTCTTTATCTCGCTTGCCCAAGTCTATTTTCAGCTGCCTCCCTCTTTTCCCTAATGGCCCATGATCAGCTTCTGCTCTGATTCATAAAGGTTCCCCCAACATTCCACAAAGTGACATGTGTATTGCCAGCGTTCGCATAGATAATGTGCAGCTTTCATTTGAAGTTAGGCTTTATTGGTTTGGGGTCAGCTTTCTTTTTTTAAAAGTAGAACTATTTTTTGTTACCCCTCGACCATACCCTTACCAGAACTTTTTTTTTAAATAAACCCTTATAAAAACCTTAAGGCCCATTTCTACCTTTGCAGAGGTATTTTACCACATATCACTGCACGTTTACATTACCACAAATATTATTATAATACAGGATTTATATAGCGCCAACAGTTTGCACAGCACTTTACAATATAAAGAAGACATTACAATTAGGGAAGACATTACAATATATCGGCCACCGAAAACATATCGGCCAAAAATTGCACTTTTGGCTAAATGCCGAAAATGCCATTTTCCTGCCGATACAGCAGTGCATCCTATTCTCTCCTCCCCGCTGGGCGCTGCTCTGTGTACCAGCGGGGAGGTGAGAAAGTGTGACAGCTGGCCGAGCGCTGCCTGAGGAGAGGGCTGTGAGCGGCCGGCGTCTCTCCTCCCACACCGCTCAGCCTCCTATCACGGTCTGGCAGAGCGGTGCATGGGCGGAGACAGAACACGCTGTCACAGGAGGCTGAGCTCTCCTCCCTGCACTGCTTGCTCAGCCTCGTGTGACAGCGTGTCAGAGAGGGGAGCGGGTACAAACATTCAGCGATCAGTGATGGCTGAGTGTTTGTAGATAATTGAGCACATAGTATGTTTACTATATCCTCAATTATGAATGAATGGGAAGTGATCTACATCACCTCCTGTTCATTCATGATTGTAGTTAAAGTGAACATACTCTGTTCTCAAGTTATGAATGAACAGGAACACTCAGTATAGAGGATTCCTGTTCATTGATAACAGCGGATACAGGAAAAGAGATAGAGGACTTTGTGTCCTTATTCTCTTTTTCTATTTTAAAAGGGAAATATCAGGGATCTGTTTAGACCCCTAATATTTCCCAGAAGCCCCTAAAAGTAAAGTAAAATATACAAATATTTAATAAAAAATGAATGCATAAATAAAAATAAATATAAAAAAATTAAAAAGTTTATAAAAAAATAAATAAAAATAAAATATTAAAATAAAAAACATTTTCTGTTTCGGTTTCGGCCTGACAATTGTTTTTTATTTCGGTTTCAAAATTTCCATTTTGGTGCACCTCTAATTACAATGACAATACAATTCAGGACAAGAAGGTCAGGAGGGCCCTCCTCGTGAGGGCTTACAATCTAAAAGATAAATATTAATCACTTACAAAGGTGGAAATGGACTTTAAATACTGTGGTTTTTAGAACAGCCTGGTAATATCAAAGGCCCTTTTTCTTCTTCCTAGGTTGTGGCAGTGGGTTGTCAATGCTCTGTGAGTTTTGCTGTTTCCTCATATGTAAGTGCTGCACAGTCCAGAAGTACTGAGAGCTTAGGCTACATGATGATGTCCCTATATGAGGTGTATCCACAGCAAGCTGGCCCCACAGGAAGTGGGTTTGATGACAATGGATATCATTCAGCTAGGAAGACTAGTTGTGCTAGACATTGGAGCCAGAAAGGAGGTGAGTATTGCTGTGAAAGGTTTTTTTTTTTTACAAAACAATGGAGAAGACAACTAAGTAAACAAAAATAAGAGAGAGACTGGAGTTCTCTATTTTTGTATATTTTTTTTCTCCACTTGCTGGATTAAAATGTATAGAAAAATGTGCAATATTTCATATTTATTTGACAAAAAGAAGAAGAGAAAATATTCTATAGATCATAATACATAAAAATGTAAAAAAAACTACAAATTCGCAATTAAAGAATCACAAAATGTTCAAAGTGTTTGCCATAAACACCTTTCATCCTCTCTTCACAAGGCAACATTTGTTACTTGAATTAATGCAATAGCATTAGCATGATCTCTCACTCTAATCAGCAATCTTTCACAGCTTGGCAGATGGGAATAACAGTAACTTAGCTATATCATGCTATTCTGGCTAACTAAACGGGGCTCTAGGGGATCATTGTTCTAAAATAATCACTTTTTGAAAATATGGAAAACATTCTGACTGAAACAACTTTTTTCAAGCAGCTTTAATGCCTAAGGATCATGCAAACTAGTGATCCTGTTTCTGGAAGTGACTCAACAGCTACAGGATTGCTAAGACAGCAGCAAGCATATTCACATGCTACTATGACTGATTCAGCTATGTGTCACTATATCTCTGCTTCTATGTGTGAGGTATACCATTTAATGTCTTGTTCTGTGGAAATAGCCAAACGTATGCGCAGCTTTTCTTATAGTAGCCGCCTTTCCAATAAGGTATAGTATGCTTACTATTACTCAGAGCCCCCCATAGCTTAAGGCACAAACTATATTCATGGGACAAAGACTTCAGTCATTAACCCACAAGAATGAGTGAATGCGAATCCTGAAAGAGAGTCTGTTTCCAGGCAGGTGGTCGAGGCAGGCGGCAATTCAAGAGAACAGTTTAATCTGAAGCAATGGTCAATAACAAGTGATCAGGTCCGGCAAGGCAGAGCACAGGAGCAATGAATCGGGAGCCAGGAAGTTGAACTCTATTACAAGCCCAAAGCCCTGGCAGGGCAGGGCAGTTTGAGCCCACCACTGCCTTGTGGTGGCATGCTGCGACCATTCAATCAGAGAAGGGGTGTGTCAGGCAGAGCGGTGGCTGCGGCGGCTGGGGAAGAGACTGGTGTAGTGGCTCTGGTGCTATTCTGTAGTGTATCATTCAGAGTATTGAAGCCAGTGTGGCAGGGCTCTGAAGGTGGATAGTCTGCCAATGAAGCCTGTGTTGCAGTACAGGGGCCCAAAAATATACATAACCAATTACTGACCAGAGCTACAAGAGGATCAGTTGGTTTAGGTGGAGGTGTGCACTCCCTTCCTCTGTTGATTATTTGTGCTTCTCTGAATTCTGAAAGAATACTATGAATGCCTCAAATTTTAAGGTTCCTGGATTGGGAATGGGTCATTTCTGGTCCTGGTGCTGGTAACACTACAGAAAATTATGACAGTGAAGATGCATTTAAAATGAATGAATTCCTGAATCGTGACATATGCCAGGGCAAAATAACGATCAACCATAACAATATGACCACCTGCCTAATATTCAGTAGGCCCCCCTTTTACTGCCAAAACAGCCTGACCCGACACAAGATCTCTAAAGGTGTGATGTGGTGTCTGCCACCAAGCTATTTGAGCTACAGTAGCTCCTCTATTGGATCAGATTACACAGGCCGGCCTTCGCTCCCCACCTGCATCAAGGAGCCTTGGCTGCACATAACCCTGTTGCCGGTTCACCAATTTTCCTTCCTTGGACCGCTTTTGGTAGGTCCTGACTACTGCAGACTGGGGACATTCCACAAAAGCTGCAATTTTGGAGCTGATCTAATCCATTTGTCTAGTCATTACAATGTGGCCCTTGTCAAAGTTGCTCAAATCCTTACCCATTTTTTCTGCTTCCAACACATCAACTTCATGGAGAAAATGTTCACTTGCTGCCTAATATATCCCCCCGACTTCCTAGTGCCATTGGAATGAGAACATCAAATGTTATTCACTTTACCTCTCAGTGGTCATAATGCTATGGCTGATCGGTGTATGTAGCCAATAATTATAGTCTGCCTAGCCCGAAATGTACATTTCTTGACATGGACACTACCCCACCTTCCATCTGTATCTGTGTACTTTTATTTTGCCTATCTACTACCCACAACCTCTTCAGTTCCTGAAATCTTAGACAGTCAGGTCTCTGGTTTACAAGCTTTAGTCTTCCACAGAGGTAGCCAGGTGAAATGCATAGTAATCACTCACTCTACCTCACTGTTTCATTATTTTATTTTGCTTAATAGAGTTTTTCGTATTAATTATATGGAATTAAATGATTTTTAAAACTATTTGAACAAGTTTTGCAAGTTGTTTCCATATTGGTTTCTGAATAGGATAGGTGTTCTTCATCATGGGAAATATAAAAATACTGAACTGTCTTACACGTCTGAAAGTCTGGCCTGCCATAAAGTAAGAAGATCATCATTGCGGAAATTGATGGTGCCAAATTTGTACTGAAACTATCATTTTCTGAGTTGGGATTGCTGCACAGTAAGCTGTTTTTACAGGTCAGCAAGTTCATTTTGACCTGAATATGAGAAACTATCTTACTCTACAATTTCTATTGAAATGTGAACTACCGTTTTAAAACATAACCAGTAATATCTATGTATCTATTTAAATGAGCATTTTAATTATGTAATTTCTTTAATAGTATACATTCCCAAATATGACTTTGCATTAACTTCTAGGTATACATTGGATATAATAGCTCTGAATGAAAAGGATGCATAATTAATTACAGTGGTACCTTCGTTCACAAGCTTAATTTGTTCCACGATTCTGGTCACAAAACGAATTGGTCGCGAACCAAATCAAACTGTGTTTAGACCGCAGTCTCGACTAGAGGAAGCCACGACCAGTGTCAGAGTAGGGAAAATGGCTGCGGTTGTGTTCATCATCACGAACGGAAGCAAAATTATGCCGAACTCCCTGTTAGCGAACTGGATTTTTCTTGAACAGAAGCATTCGTGAACCGAGGTAACGCTCTATATAGGTACTACTGGATCGACAGTTCAGTCAGCCTAGCACTGTAAGTATGCTTATTTAGGTTTTGGTTGTTCCTATGATGTGAGGGTGCATAAAAACTATAAATTTTTTCTGTAACTGTCTCACACACCCCATTCACAGTCACAACAACTGTATGAGAGCAGTGGTCTGGATTTCAGAGGTCCAACACGCCAAGTGCTCAGTGCTCCAATCTACAATGCTGATAAAGGAGCATATTCTGTTTCAAATGCCACTTTACGCATTGAAATACCTTCATAGATGTGTCCAGACAGTATGGTCACCTGCTCTATCAGTACAATCCACAGACAGCCAAGTTCTACAATAAAACACAGAAGTTTAAAGATGAACTCCGGGAAAACTATTCTTAACCTTTGCAGTGGGGCTGCCCCCCACTGCAAGGGTTTAGTGCTCGTTTTCATCTAGGGTGTGAAAATAAAACGTTATATTCACCTGAACCTTGCAGTCAGCTTGCTCTTAGACTGGTCCTTCCAGCCTCTTCCCCTCTGCTCTCCAGCGGTCTAGAAATCCTTGAGTTGTCACGCCCAATGCAGTGTATTGGACGTGAGGATATCGAGGGACATCTATCACTGTGGAGGAGGAGGAGACAGACTGGAGGGAGTGCTGTGACAGCTGGCCAGCTTAGAGCTTTAGGTGAGTATATCTTTGTTATTTTTGAACCTAGACAAAACTGAGCACTTAACCCTTGCAGTGCAGGGGTAGGCCCACTGACCCACTGAAAGGGTTGATAAAAAGTTTTCCAGGAGTTCTTCTTTAACATTTTACTATTTGTTACATACACCCCAGCAGGGGGTTAACACAAAAGGAAAATCAGCTCTGGTTGCAACACACACTGACTCTCTGGCTCTGTTCCCTGCTGTAATTTCATTTACCACTAGATGTCTTCAGTCTTCTGGGTTCAATGATGCCCTGAAATAGCCGGTACCTCTGAGTATGAAGGAACATGTAACAGTGTGGAGAAAAAAAAAGTGCAAAAAGTAGCAAGGAAGTTTCCTTATTTCACTGTAGAAAATGTGCAGTGAGATAATCAGGTGGCAGGTGGTGAAGTTGTCAAATAATACAATGTTAAAGAAGGGGGCGTGGCTTGGCAATGGCCCGTGTGAGCTGTGCTTTCTTTCTGCTCCCGGCTCAACTTACCGAAAATCGGAACACTATGAGGAGAAGGGGCAAGTCCAGGGGATCACAATATACCCCCAAGACTGCCTTTAAGAGACTTTTTGTGACCCCCACGTACCTCCCTGAAGAACGGCCCCCTCGTGTGCGGCAGAGGCCTACGAACACCGGAGAAGCCTCCACACCGAACGGCCTAAATTTCGGAACGACCCCCTCCGACGACGAGGCATCTTCCTCCCCTTTCAGCGGGGGAAACTGCCCACCCCACCGGGAAGCCGGGACACAGGACAGCCGGCCAGATTCGCCGCCGAACAGCCCTCCTGAACTGGTAGCAGAGCCAGGGAGATCTGAGGGGAAGACGCGGCCACGATCCCCAGGCCGCGGTGACGTCATCGCACCCGAAATGGCGGAGACTCGGGACCCGAATGAGGACAGGTCTCCTCTGACTACACCCCGAGGTAAGGGGCTCAATGTGGCTCTCCCCCCCCCCCCGACCACACAAGGACCAGACACCCAAACAGCCCTGCACATCCAGGGAGCCAGCAGATTGGTCCCTCCCCCAAGTGATGGACACTATTGAGGACTCCATGGGCTCAAGGAGATCTGAACCCATATTGCAATCCCTCCAGGACTCTCCAGCAGGGTCCCTGGAGTCATCTCCTTCCCCTGGGATACTAGATGCTGATCTTAGGCGCCTTATCAGTGCTCTCCCCACTAAAGCAGACCTGGCGTCTACCTTCCCTACTAAAGCTGACTTTGAATCTTTTGCTACTCGCATTGAAACTGCGTACAAGCAGGACCTGGCCGAAGTTAAACAGGAACTCTCCACCATCACCTCACAGGTTGCCTCAGTGGAATAAACGCAATCTGACCTTCTCCGTAGGGTCGCTACCTTAGAGACCGCCCAATCCACTTCGCAACAACAACTGTCTGCCGCCGTCATTCATCTAGATGACTTGGACAATCGGGGGAGATGGAATAATGTACGCATTCGGGGACTCCCTGAATCTATGGGCCCCTCGGACCTTCAGGCCACTGTACGGGATATTTTCAACCTTTACTTAGACAACCCTCCCGATACACCCATTGAGATTGACGGAGCGCACAGGTCTTTGGGCCCCAGACCTCAGGATCCGAACAGGCCGCGAGATGTGATCTGCAGAATACATTTTTTCGCTGTTAAGGATGACATTATGCAATGTGTGTGGCGTAAAGGCACATTAGACTTTGATGGTGCGACTATCCAGATATATCCGGACCTCTCCAGGCGCACTCTACTTATGAGGCATTTACTGCGACCACTACTGGAGGCTATACGACACTCGGGTGCCACCTACAGATGGGGTTTCCTGTTCCATTTGGTAGTTCGGAAATCGGAAATGACCTTTATCTTGAAGACTCCTGTGGATCTACCTGCTTTATTCACCTTCTTGGAGATTGAATGTGTAGCGGTACCGGACTGGCTTCACCCCTCTCTGGAGTCGACTGGGGTGCACCCACGCAACCGAGATGCCCCCCCCCCCGGAGCACCACTCCCTACCGACCACGCTCCTCAGGCAGCATCTCCAACAGCCCTCGTAACACTGCCCGGAGGACGGGGCCCCGCACTGGACCCCCGATTACCCGAGAGGCCTAATTCCCACTACCAATGTGCCCCTTCTGAACTGCGCCCCTCCTGGTGCCACTGCCCTTTCCATGGTTAACTGTCACTTGTTCCCTCCAGGTACTTTATGGTGCTCTATTTCCCTCCAACGGAACTGGTGGTGGACACCTAGACCTTCGCGATGGACTATTCCGTCATGTTGCATCCTTCCGGAAGTACTCCACAGGAGAGGTACCTAGTTTGCCAAGTTCCTGGGGGGTGGATTGGGAACGGGACCACCCTACATATACCTCCTCGACTATACATGCTTCTGCTTCCTGTCACCAGGTACCCATGGGATGGGCAGGTGCCCTTTTCAGATGTGTAGCACAATATATAATTTATATATCTAGGTCCAACCCATATGTCCCCTCCCCTGAAATGTCCCCTATGTTGTTTCTATGTGTCGGCCCGGAATCGAGATACGGGGTCCAGGTTTACGACCTTATACACCCTGGGCGACGACGGCCCCCGGAAGTCCTGAGCCCTAGAGCGGGGACCCATGGGCTCTCGTACGCACGGACTCCCTCCCCCTTCTGGCTTTACTGTGGGACCACCATGGACTGGGGTCTAGAACCCAAAGGACCCCCACGCACTCCCCCGTACCTATACTTTTTAAGATCACGGAGCTGTGATGGGGAGGGTGGAGAGCAGGGGAAGCTGCGGGGAGGTGGAGATTTGATGTTGTTGTATGGGGTTGTCTTATGTTCTATTACGATCCTCATTATATAACTATGCAATTCACTATGTGTTGACTTAAGTTCCTTTATATGTTATTTCATGTTCTTGTTGTTGTTCCATAATGTATTATGCAAGTATACCGTAAGTTGATGCCCGGAGCGTTCCCATAGCTCCGTGACCTTTGCCTTAAGCCTATTCCCCCATTTAGGCCCTGAACACACCGGAGGTTTCTCCCCTGGTATAGTTCCTGTTGAGGATTTGTCCTCCCTTAGCTTCTTCTCTTTGTCGCCCCTTCTTCTGCTTTTCCCCCCTTATTCTATCCTTCAATTCTCTTCATCTGATATGCCAGTGACAGCGGCCACCTCACTAGTGTCCCTAAATGTTAAGGGACTAAACACACCAGAGAAGAGATCTATGATCTTGCAGGAGTTTAGGAGGCTACGGGCCGAAATTTGCTTTGTCCAGGAGACCCACTTTTGGACAGACCAGGTCCCCAAATTCCACAACTGCTACTACCCACATGCCTACCACTGCTCCACGCCAGATACTAAAACTAAAGGGGTGAGCATCCTTCTCCATCGGAATTCCAACTGGAAACTAAAGGACACGTGGGCTTGTCCAGAGGGAAGGGCCCAGTTTATCAAAGGGACCTTAGGCGGTCAACTTTGCACTTTTGCTAATCTGTACCTCCCCAATGTTCATCAGATTTCCTACCTGGAACGAGTACTGGATCACTTATCCCTGTTTGCGGAGGGAGTGTGGGTGATTGGGGGAGACTTTAACTTTGCCCTTGACCCGTTACTAGATTCCTCTAGATCCTCCTCACACTTATCCTACTTTGCACTCAGACGTATTCGTACATGCCTGAAACTACATCAGCTGACAGATGATGGCGCCTACTCCACCCCACCGACAGGGACTACACGTTATTCTCTAACCCCCTCCAGTCGTATTCCAGAATTGACATGTTCCCTGATCCGTCACTGTGATCTCCCCCGTCTGAAAACGGCGTCCATAGGAGTTCTTATCAAACACGGTTCAGGCATTAAACGCGCCAGACTGGCACAGATTACCAACCTGCATGCTAAGATTCATACCCTCGAGGCTCTTCATAAACGTACTCTAGCGGTCGGAGCTCTGGGAGAACTGACGTCCCTGAGGCTCCAGCTCCAATCCCTATACATGTTCAAAAATAAAAATGCACTAACCAAATGTAGAAGCTTTTTCTATGAATTTGGTGATCAATGTGGGAAACTTCTGGCTCGAGCTCTATGAGCCCAACGGGAAAGGTCCTTTATCCCGGAAATTCTGACGCGCACCCATTCTAAAGTCTCCCAAACTAAAGACATTGCAGAAGCATTTAGACTATACTACACGTCTCTCTATAACATTCAGACCGATTTTGTGACCCAGGGTGACCGTTCTCTCCTGGAACTCATAAACAAGTACCTTGAGGACTCCGGAATGCCTTGACTCTCGAATACGGATATCTCGGCTCTAGATTCCCCCTTAACCTCTGAAGAGCTAGCTTTGGCAATCTCACAGACTGCTACGGGGAAAGCACCTGGCCCCGACGGTTTCACCCTGGGCTACTATAAAACGTACCAGGACCTCCTCTCCCCCTATTTTATTAAGGCATTCAATGGGGTGGGATCTGGGGGCGTTTTCCCACTGGACACTCTTAGAGCCCATATTACAGTGATACCCAAAGAAGGTAAGGACCATCTCGCTTGCGCTAGCTACAGACCCATCTCCCTCTTAAACGTAGGACTCAAGCTATTTACCAAAATTCTAGCGTCCAGACTGGCCCCCCTGATGCCTGCCGTAATACATCCTGACCAATCAGGCTTCGTGCCCACGAGGGAAGCTCGAGACAATACAATACCACAAGAGTCCTAGCTACTCTCCATGCTGCCAACTCCAGATCCATACCCCTCATGCTACTGTCGACAGATGCCGAAAAGGCCTTCGACAGGGTGAAGTGGCAGTATATGGACTCACTCCTGCAATATTTAGGTCTTGGTAATAGGATGTTGGCATGGATCGGGGGATCTACTCTCACCCTACGGCGCAGGTCAAAATTAACGGCTCCCTGTCCCAAACCCTGGAAATTGGTAATGGCACGAGGCAGGGTTGCCCCCTGTCCCCTCTATTATTTATTCTAACCCTGGAACCCTTCCTTTGTAAAATTCGATCCCATACAGATATCACGGGCATTCCCACCGGACCATCGACCTCCCACAAAGTAGCAGCTTTTGCGGATGACCTACTGTTCTTTCTATCTAACCCTGTCATCTCCCTACCCAATTTAGTAGAAGCATTTCGCCGGTTTGGAAAAATATCCATGTTTTCAATTAACTATTCCAAATCAGAGGAGCTCAATGTCACTATTCCTACGTCAGTAGCCCATGGGCTCCGTGCGTCTTTCGCCTTCAGATGGTCTACCTCAGCTATCACGTACTTGGGCACGAAAATACTCAGAAATCTCTCAGAGACATTTAGCCTCAACTTCCCCCCGCTTCTCCTTAAGATACGACAGGATTTACTCCACTGGACCACTGGCCGTTTCTCCTGGTTCGGTAGATGCAATGTTATAAAAATGAACATGCCCCGGATCCTTTTTTTTATTCCAAGCTTTACCGATCCGTATACCCCCCTGGTACTTAAGATCGCTGAACAGGGTGTTCTCGCAATTCCTTTGGGCCCACAAGCCTCCCAGGCTGAAGTTCACCCTACTACGCCTGTCGAAGGCGAACGGTGGTATTGGCCTGCCAGATGCTTCACTCTACTACACCGCTTGCCACCTAGCTAGAGTGGTGGACTTGTGCCATGGGGAAAACCCCAAACCCTGGATGCAAGTGGAACAAGCAGACTCGGGAATCCCTCTACATTGCCTCCCCTGGTGTAGCTCGCTCATATCGGCGGAGATCAGTTCCCATCCGATGGTGGCGGCCACCTGGAAGGTTTGCAGGAAAGTATTTGACACCCCTCATGTTTCGCCACATCCCTCCCCCCTCTTACCGATACTGGGTAACCCATGTTTCACCCCAGGCCTAGAGGACGTAGCCTTTAAATCACTTAGACTATCGAACTGTTTCAGGGCAAAGCATCAAGACTCATGGCCATCCAGAACTCTCCTACTGTCGGACTCTAAAACGGCCGCGCTTGGCTTCTGGAGGAATATACAACTCTCCCACTTCCTTCACACGTTACCCCCTGCCGCCGATTTTTCTCGCCCTCTTACGCCTTTTGAATCTGAATGTGATAAGCCAGACCACCTTCGACATGCGGTCTCATTCATGTATTCTTTATTGAATACTCCTAAAATTGTAAACTGTTTTATAAGCTTATCTAGATGCATACACACACCTGTGCCTACTACGCTTGACAATTGTCAGCCGGGTCTAAGATAGCCCCATAACTGTTGGTTGAATTGTAAGCTCTGACAAGGAAGACACTTTAGCCACATACCATGCTGTTCTGTTTATGTATCTTTTGATTTATTACCTGTATTGTTTGAAAAATGTAAATAAAGAATTTACAAAATTTTTTTAAAGAAGAACTGCTTGAAAAATTTTCCTCAGCATCCTCATGTCTATACGCAGGGTATAGATGTGATGGTTTACGGAACCTTGGACTGCTGCAGAAGAGGGGGAGAGACACTGAAAGGAGCAGTCTAAGAACAAGCCAGTTCAGAGCATTGGTTGAGTATAGTTTTTTTTTTTAACCGAGACAAAAATGAGCAGTTAAACCTTGCAGTGCGGGTTAGTCCCACTGCAAGGGTTAATCATGTTTTCCCCTGGAGTTCTTCTTTAAATAAAAACTCAACCAGAGAACCATTACATTCTAATTCTAGCTGCTATGTTCTATAAACAGAAGGAAATACGGATTGCACTTTTAACATAGAATTAATTTGCACAGCTAAGCTGGTTATAGCATTTATCTCAGTATTGCATTTCTGTGTAGAATGCTAGAAAGGTAGTGAAAAAAATCTGCAAGCTCGTAATAAGCTAAATTAATCAGATCAAGGGTTAAAGTGCAGAGTGACCTCATTAGTTTTATGTATAAACTGTACAGGCAATGGGAGTTACTACAGAAAGGATAAATGTGGTCGCATTCTATTGATTGATTAAACTGTCTCTCTGTTTTTGGGAACATGTTGGTTCAAACAGAAAGCCACTTGAGCAGTGACCCAAAGAGCGATACCTATAAAAGGTCTTCAAAACAAATCAAAGAAACGTTGTTGTTTTCCTTTTAATGTATGCCATCTTATTACTTAACTACGTGTTTTAAAATATAGTGGATTAAAACAAGTTGTGGGGAGATATTGATTGATCATTGTGCGTATACCAGCATGTATCTAGCCAGACAGAGCACTTTTAGCATTGCTGTGTTTGTCTAAATGTCTTTATGATAAATGGTAGATAGATAGATAGATAGATAGACAGACAGACAGACAGACAGACAGACAGACAGACAGACAGACAGACAGACAGACAGACAGACAGACAGACAGATAGATAGATAGATAGATAGATAGATAGATAGATAGATAGATAGATAGATAGATAGATAGATAGATAGATAATAAATAGACATGTGCACAGCCAAAAAATTTGTTTAGTTTCGTTTTGTTTTAAATTCGGATTTGTGTTATTTCGTTTTTCGGGATTCGGGTGTTAAAGTCAATTCGGATTTGGAATTCGGATGAAATTCGGTAGCGGTAGTTCGAACGTTCGTTTCGTTTTCTGTTCTTATTCGTTTCTTATTCGTTTCGTTTGTTCGTTTGCAGCAAAGTGACATTTGAGGGGGAAAAAATATTTTTCTCCTTCTCTAATGTCACTTTGCTCCAACGAACGAAACGAATAAGAAACGAATAAGAAACGAATAAGAAACGAATAAGAACGGAAAACAAAACGACGTTCGAACTACCGCTACCGAATTTCGGAAATGGAAATTTGTATTCGTTTGCATTCGTTATGTCTGTAATTCGGAATTCGGATACATCCAAATGTCCGAATTTCCGAAAATTCGTCCGAATTTCGATTCGGAACGAAACGAATCGCACATGTCTAATAATAAATAGATAAATAATAATAGATAGATAGATAATAACATAAATGTGAGATTGTAGTCCATCACAGGAGTGAGCTTGGAGTGGTGGATACTTTACAACACACACAGGGATCATTGAGAACAAAAGTAGCCACCCTCCAGAAGGAAGGACACTGAGGATTGCTGTTTTTATCAACCTCCTGGACCGGTATCTCACTTTCTTTGTGACCTCTCTGCCTTGTTAACCTATTTTTTGATGACTTTAACATTGCTGTTAATACTAACACCCAGCTACCACTCAGCTTCTCAAAATAATCTCTTCTTTTGACCTAACACAATTGACACTCCTACTCACTGTACTAGACCTTCTATTTTCTGCACTCTTCGAACCTCACCAACAGCTCTTTTCCTCACGTTTCACGCTCACCCTTTCGCCAACCCTAAATCCCCCCAAACAGCAGACTGTTACCCAGAGAAACCTTCGCCATTTCAACCCTTCTCTTTTCTACTCTGCTACTGAATACAAGATCTCGCCCCTGCCATTCCCCAGTTAACATATCAGGTCCACCACCACATTTGCTACTTTCCTCTTTCGACTCTGTTACTACAGAGGAGGTTGCAATTTTTTTTCTCTGACAACCGTGTTACCACCTGGACCCTGTTTCTTTCCCACTACACCGGTTGCCCTTTTGCTCTATCCTACACTCTCTTACTCACATTTCCAATCTTTCCCTCTCTACTGCCATCTTCCACTACCCTCTAAAACATGCACTCATCACCTCCATACTGAAAAAACCCTAATTGGACCCCACCAGCCTCAAAGGGTTTCTAAACCCTCTGGTTTTTTTTGCATATATCTACTGCTAGCAAGCTCCCGTCCGAAAATCCAAAACTGCACCAGCGGCTGCAAAGCATCTTGGGGCGGGCGCATGCGCAGTTCGGATTTTCGTCTGGGAGACGAGGAGAGATGCAAGGTAAGTCTATAGACGCGTGCACCCGCATGCAGAAACCGTGGGACAGGGAGTGCCAGGAAGCTCAGAAGAGTCAGCGCTGGATCGGAGAGCCGCCGCAGCACTTGCCCCGGGCGCAGGACTGAGGGGGGGGCGCCGTCACGACCCCCGCTAAACGAAGCCATGGCTCCCTCTACATAGTACTTTCAAGTGGAATACAGCTTCATAATATATCAGCTAGGGAACTACAAGTCCCAGCATGCCCTCATTGCCCCTGTACAACAACCAGATATTGCCGTTCCCTGGGTGATATGTGTGTGTGTGGGGGGTGTACAGGGACAATGATGGCATGCTTGGACTTGTAGTTCCTTAGCTGATATATATGTGTGGGGGGTACAGTTCTAGTGGATGTTTATATAATATGGGGGGGGCGAAAAAAAATGTTCTGCCCCGGGCGCCAATAACTCTGGTTACGCCACTGACACCCAGTACTGTATTTCTGGAGTGATAATAATCTGTTCTTTCCCTCACACGTCTGGGTTTTCAGTGACCCCTTGTGACCCATTTGAAATTGATTTTGTTGTTGAACTTAGTACTTGTGCAAATTAATCCTAGATACATGCAAGATCAGGGAAGCAAAACAGAGAGTACAAAGTGTATGACGACTAAAAGAGGGAACAGTTAGTTTTTTTGGAGGAAGATAGTTTAAGTTTGGAAAGATAAATGATTGCAACGAGTTGCTTTGATAGAACATCTGTAGAAGAGAGAAAGAGCGACAACAGAGCTTGAAGGGGGGAAAATAGTAATTTAATAGCCTAATTTCCTGCCTGGCCTCTAGAAATAGCTGTCTGCTTGTGACAGCTGATGAAAATGCAGCGAGTTTGATTTGATCCCAGGAGTAGGACAAGTTTAGGCTCATTTCTTACTCTAGACCCCTTGGCTATAGTTGTTACAGGCTGGGCTCTGGTTTCCTCCTCTTCATCATGAATTCACAAATGCAGGAGCTCTAATATGATTTGATCCCAGTGAGTTTTGTTTTTCAATATCCATCATTGTCCTCCCAAATGTTATTATTGGAATAAGCTTATATGTGCACAAAATGCTATTGTACTCATTACAGTTTTTATTGCTTTCTAAATAACGCACTTGACTGCACAAAAAATACACATGTAAGAGCATGACTATAAGACTTATTGGTGGCTTATTTTAATAGAAAACATATTACGTTATTTTCGTTTTACATTAGATTTACTTTTGATAAATTGTTGTTATGCGCAATTCAGGAGACAAATATATATTATTTATTCATTATTTATTTATTTATTCATTGTGACATTATACATTTATACACAGAAGGACAGCCTTTTAACAGCTTCAGCCATTGCTCTTCAGCAGACATTTTTTACTAAAGTAACCTTCTGTTCTATGCCACCCCCTTCTGGCCAAATGAATTACATTGCAACAAAAGGGTACTGCACACCTGTAAAGGAACATATTAGTTCAAACTGAAAAATGACCGGGGTATTCACTAAAAGGTGAAGAGTTAGGAGAAGGAAGGATAAGTGAACAGTCTAGGACAACATAGCTCCAATTCGGCTCACTTTTCAGTTCAGCCATGTTGTCCTAGATTGTTCACTTCTCCTGTTCACTTCTCCTGTCTTCTTACTTTTCACCCATTATTGAATAACCCTGTAAACCTTGAATGTAGGACCTATAAACCAACTGTTTCAATTCTGGTATATGTGTAGTGTGCCAGTTTACCCCAGTGCCTTTTCTCAGTAATTTGCTGATCTGAGAATTCCATTTGCTTACCTGTATATAATGCAGGTTATATGGATAGCAGATTATGGAGGTTTAAAGGTGATCGATTTTCTAAATAATGTGGACGCTTGATTGTTTGAATGTGATTGGACATTATAAAAAGCATTGACACATATCTTTTATTATAGCTGGTGTTACATTTATGCGGTTAATTATCAATTGCATCATCCCTGGTGGTAATATGACAATTAACATGGGTTGCAGAAGGTATTCTTGATACTAAAATGTAAATTATAGAATGTATTCTTTTTTTATTTCAATTTCTATCCACAATTACTTCTATTCTGGCTTGAAGCAGACCTTTAGGGCCCAGTCACACCATATCCAGTACATTCCAATGCGACTTGAGCCTGGAACACACTGGATTGCATAGATCGAGCCGGGCAGCCTTCTGGGGCAGTAGGGGGCGTGTCGGTGTCATTCTTGTTAATCGCACCACAGACATGCCACCCGCCCACAGGGTATAGGAATGCCCTCCGTTCCAGTGCAGTGCGATCTGAAAAAATAGTGCATGCACTATTTTTTCAGATCGCACTGCACTGGAGCGGAGGGCATTTCTGTACCTCGCGTTCCAATGCGGGCGATCGCATGTCTGCGGTGCCATTGATATAAATGCCCCAGAACGCTGCACGGCTTGATCATTGCGATCCAGTGCATTCCAGGCTTGAACCACACCGGAACGCGCAGGATATGGTGTGAATGGGCCCTTACCCCCTTTTACTAAATATCACAGCAGCATGCAGCTCTGAATGCTGATTTAAAATCATCTTACATTCATTAGTTAAGCAAACTTGATTTTTTTTTTCATTTACTTACAAATAGATTTCATCTACTTCCTGGTCCAGTTCTGCCACAAATTATGTAAATGCCAAGGCATTGCATCTTGGGAAGGTTACATCAGCAGAGCATTGCTGGGAAATCTCATCTGTAATCTCATGAGATCTCAGGGAAAGGCATTTTCCTCCCCTGAGATGATGTGCATGGTCACTTGTCCTAGTCACATGTCTAGTCATATGTGCCAAAGTTCAAGGAAGTAAATGGAGATCTCGTAATCTGCCCTTAGTAAACATGGCCACTGTCAGAAGACTGGGAAAGAAAAGAGAAATAGGCTATGCAAAGAATACAAAGACGGCAATTATCTAGAAGTATGTGTTTGTAGATTGTCATTACTAAACATTTCTAAAGGTGTGTTTGTTGTTATTTTAAAGATATGGGTAAAGGTCCACTTTAAGGTTTGCTTATAGTTGCAACCTTTGGTGGAACATAAGGCAAATGGAAACAGCTTTCTTTAGAGACATAGTTCAGCACTAGGTACCACATGCGAGGCTAGGAATCATCTAATGTTTGTAGCCAATTAAACTTGGGCTGGTAATGATTAAAAATTTCCTGTTCGATTAATCGAAATTTTTTTTCATCGATTAATTTCAATTAATTATAACGCACATACACATCCAACTTCATTGGCCTATACACATACAGCACAGGAATAAAGTAATAAAATGAACTAGGATCACACTAATCCAGCACGTTATTAATCTCACTTGCCCCACTCAATATGGCCGCCGCTTGAGTCGGGCAACTCAGAATAATAACGAAAACACCTAAAATGAATGCATAAAGTGACACTAAATTAAACTAAAAAACTAAACTCAGGAGTTAAATGTCAAAAATGCATTCTAGTACCTTAACTATTAACAATACTGTATCTTATTTGTGTATCACTCGGCTGTAGATCCTCAAATCATCTCTGAATTGGTGCTGACACTCTCCTTCCTTCTGGAGGGTGGCTACATTTGTTCCCCGTGGTCCCTGTTTATGTTTTAAAGTAGTCACCGCTCCAAGCTCACTCCAATGATACTATAATCTCACATTTAGCTTAAAAATTTATATTTAGATTGTAGTCTCTCATGGAACCAAGCTTGGAGCGGTGGCTACTTTACAACATACACAGGGAACATGGGAAACAAAAGTAGCCATCCGCCAAAAGAAAGGACAGTGTCAGCACCAATACAGAGATGATTTGATGGATTTTGAGGGATACACAAATAAGATACAGTATTGTTGATAGTTAAGGTACTTTGAATTGCATTTTCAAGGTTTAGTGTCACTTTAATCCTCACACTTCCTTACATAGTTCTTACATAAACCTGAGCATAACAGTTAGAATTAACACCACATCTCACAACTTTACTTTAGAAATAAACCCATAACCAAGCTCCTAAAATCAGACCTTGCAGTACAATGCAAGGTCCACATATACATTCTAGCCCCCTCTCCCTTTAAAAGTAATATTATGTAAGTAGCTGTACATTGCAGCAAGAATATTAGATGTGTTTTCTTGTGTTGATTAGACTTCCTCCTATCAAGGTTAGAGGACAGCTGTCTTGGCACTGAACCTATTGTTCCTAAAAGTGTATTTCCACTTTCGCAGCCAAAATGGGATAACACCTATTTTATATGTGTTGCATGTTTCCATTCACATAGCATAAAAACAATTAAAAAGTTTCTTTAGTTTCTTAGCTGAGTTCTGAGCCTGGCCCTAGAACACTCTAATTTTTCCCATGGCACAGTAAAAGGTAACACCCCTTCACTACCCAACCTGCTGGCACAAACAAGTTAAACTATTAATATACATCTCTGCAGGGGTCCAGTGATCAGAAATACTGGCAGCAGTCCCCACCTTCAACCAGTCATGGCCATAATGAAATCAGTGAGCTCTTGTACATGCTTCTTACCCTAGGTGTGAGCCTTTGGAAGTAAGAAAAGCTTCAGATTGGCCTCCTCATTTACAGTAAAGCAATACTACTGAGCTGGAGGATTGAAACATGATGTGTATGTGGACTTCATTTAAAAGAGAAACATTAGAGTATTATTCAAGCAGTTGTTGACCTTTCTTAGAGATAAGAGGTCAATCTTAGCCTGTGAGTGTGCCTACAAGCAGGGTAATACTGGGGTGAAGCACAGAGGTGGAGTGTTTAAATATATGAACCAATATTGATTTGGAGCTCTAGGCATATTTGGTGCATAAATTAAGACAGAACAAGTGAAATATACTACGGGCATTGTTTTATTTTATGGACTTTAATTTTTTTTGCATATTTGACACAATTGTTCAGTTTGCTGATTTAGGGTTTTTTTTGTTAATTTTGTTTATTTGTTTTCATTTGCATATTTATTATGCAATAAATGTACATGGACTCTTAAGATTCATAAAGTAAAAAGGGTTTTTTTTTTATTATTGCTGACTGGTGAGGTAATATGATATAGTATGGCAAATAATAGAGGGAATTTCGCAATAATTTGCTCAAACACAATGGTTCACTGTTTTTAGAGACTTTTGGCATTTCACCTTGAGATGTGGTTTTGTCTTTTTAACTTTGTTTTAAATAAAACAGATCTGTAGATAAACAATATGATGTGTGTAGATTATTAATCTATCACTTGAAAAGTTCCAGTCACCCATATATATATATACAAAAATTCCCTACCAAAAGGATATGATGCAACTGATTTTTTTTTGGCCAGTCTGCCAAACTATAGCTATGAAAGTTGTAAGCCTAACTCTACTTGTATAATGTCACATCAAATTATTGCTTCAACAAAACTGTTCTGTGATATTGACTTTTTTGTCAGCTTCTCTCTATCAGGGTACTTCTGTGGTTTGCTAAGTTGTTTTGAATCCAATAAAAACCTATTGAAACAAAAGAGAAAGATGCAGCGATGTAGGGCAATCAAAGTTTACTGCATTGGGTTGGTTCCAGTTTAAAGTTTGCTTATAGAAGGAGAGACACAGGTATGACATTGCTCATGAGGAGCTGCTCCATCATTGACCAGTCATAAGCTAAGGCCGATTCTTGACAAGCTCTGCTGCCTAATTGTAGTAGAAACAAGGGAGGAGGGACAGGGACCATGTTTAACTTACAAGGAGGGGCACTTGCATCACAAGAAAAGGTAAAACAAATTACGAATCTTTTGGTGGGTTAGATAGACCGCACATAGGTATTTCAACTATGAATCCTTCTGCTTGGCTTAGCTCTGCTTTCAAAATAAAGTAATTAAAATAGCTAAAAATACTTCACCGCAAAGGTGCACAAACTCCTTGACATTTTTAAAATGTATTTCAGTTATTTTCATAACACGCTGACCTGACCTGATGTCTACAGTCTGAAAGAGTTCTCAGGCTTTTTGTTCACAACCTATGTCATCCTCAGTGACACCTGATATTGTACTATGCCATTCCATTGCAGCATTAGATTTAATTATCTAAGCATCGCCATGTTAAGTCATTTAAAAACATAATGAAAAAAGTTGTTTTGTTATCATGGTGTTTGCAAACTTTTGACCTTCACCATCACTGTATCACCACAATAAAGCCGTACAAAAAAGGCCATAATAGCTTAATGTGCAGAAAGTACCATACATACAATAAATAAATCACATCACACATGATAAAGGCATACCATTGTAGATGAACAGTTATTGCACAATGAAAACTTAAACAATTTTATTTGCAGAATGTTGAAGTGGCCACAATTATGCTTTTTCCATTACTTCTATCACAAGGAAAGAAGAACATAATACAGTATGTTTATAACAATGTCCATTGAAGATTACTTTCTTAATATCTTCTAAAGGGTTCAACCTTTCAATATACTTCAGGAATTGCGGACAATTTCTCTAGTAATGAATTAAATTAATTCATGTCATCAGTCAGCTAGTCCGTGCTTTTATTATGGCTTTAGAGGCATGCCTACTCGATGACAACTTTTTTTGGCTGCTTCTGCTGAGGGGTAGATAAGCCAGTAAGGTTGATAAAGGGGTTTTTAAACTTGAAACATTGTAGTTACATTCTACCTCAATCTGCCGGAGGGTGTCTCAGCTTGGTTTTTCCTATCTATGGTAGAATAGGTGCTGCTTGTGCCCCCATCTCTCTTCTATACATTCTGTTCCTTTGTTTCTCTCATGTGCTTAAGCATACTTACTTATGTTTAGTATAGCAAAAATCCTTTGATGGGACTTTTTGTACAATTGCATTTGTGTATACTATATATATGCTACTTAAAACTACAATATAGTTGAGGATTTGAAAGATATGTGTGGTGTGCTCTATTCCTACACATTGTACTATTGGGACTTTGTGAGGAGGTCCCTACTCATCAGGACTCCACACCATTGGGCAGAGAAAATTCCCACCAGAAAAGAGTCCAAGACGAAGGAATTTAAACACCTCAGGGGGGCCCTAAAACTTGTGGGTATCCAGATTGGGCTTTTGTCAAAACAGAAAGAAGAGGAAAGAATGTCAAGAGTACCAGTGAGGGTGAAAAACATGACAAAGTGAAGAATTTGGTCATCCCATATGTAGCTGGGGTGTCTGAGAAACTCAGAAGGGTTTTAAAAAAAACATCATATCCCTGTCTGCTTTAAACCCAGCAATACACTGAGACAACAACTGGTTCACCCAAAAGTCCCAACACCAAAACACAAGATGAACACCATTGTGTATGCAGTTCAGTGCAGTGAGGAGTGCTCAGAATTGTATTTCAGTGAAACAAAAGAGCCAAACATACCAGCGTATGGCACAGAATAGAAGAGCCAAACCCTCTGGTCAGGATTCAGCAGTATACCTACATCTAAAGGAAAAAGGTCACTCCTTTGAAGACAGTCAAGTACGCATCCTAGACAGGGAGGAAGACTGGTTTAAAAGAGGTGTGAAAGAGGCCATTCATGTAAAAATGGAGAAGCCAAGCTTGAATAAAGGTGGGGGGGGGACATCTATTGTCTGCCACATAAATGCTGTTTTAACACCTCTCTCTGGGTCGGTTAATAACACCTCCTAGACTCCAATTATGCAACCCTGGTTGCGACTAACAGATTACGTGGATTGAAGCAACATTCACCATATTTATTCCCAGATAATTTTTATACAAGTCATTCTGAATTTAGAAAGCTGGTCGGATGTCCAGTGAAACGTCTTCAAGAAAAATACAGCAAGTGCAGTTGCCTTGACTTATTTTTTTACAGATATCCCTACTTATGGTTTTAGCACCCAATTTAGTCTGTGTAAGCCAATGTGAATTGTTATATCAATTATATTAACTGTAGGTGAGCCAATAACATTAGTGAAAATGGGTCCATGGCAAGATACATGTTAAAGGGACTTTGGGGGGAATTTATCATAACTGGAGCAGATGGATTTTGGAGCAGGTGCCCATAATAACCAATCAGCTTCTTACTTCAGTTTGTTCGGTTAAGTTTTGAAAATGAAAGATAGAAGCTGATTGGCTGCCATGCACAGCTGCTGCAGATTTTGGCTGCTCCAGTTTTGATAAATTCCCCTCACTGTCTTTGTCTTGCCAAGCTAGATGTGCTGGTCAAATCATAAGCATACATTATATCTGAGTGTGTTGGATGCCAGCATCTACCCATTGCTGTAGCTCCTAGCCCCCAAAGGAGCAAAGCTGCAGTGACACAAAAGTTATGTAGTGGCCAATGAATGGAACCACAGCAAACAACAGGAAACGCAGGTACCCGACACACCCTTAAAGTGACATTAAACCCTCAGATTTTTTTAACATAAAACAATACTGTAATGTGCGCCTTACTATAATCTATGGTTGTTTCCCTTCTCTTTGCTGCTCTTCCTTTTAAATCTGTATCTGTTCTCATGCTGGGCAGAACTTCTGTTTTGCAGCAGACTGTGTTGTCTCTGAAATGGATACACGGGGGTTGATTTACTAACCTTATAAACACACCACGAACATGTATACACCTCTGTAGTGTGTTCCCTCCCAGCATGATCTATGGGTGGAATCTAAACACCTTTGTAGTGTGTACACACCCAGCAGGTGTGTTGTGCAAAGCCCTGAATGAATTACAAGGTGATGTTGTGTAAATTAGCTCTATGTTGTGTTGCTTGCGTTGATGAATGCAGGAATGTAAATGCATGAGCTAACCATTTTTGTCTAAACTGTGAAGCAGCATTATATATGCATCATGTGCATGATTTTTCCATATATGGCATTAGTGGAAATATGCTTTTAGAGACTTTTTGGTTGATAAATACGTTTTGCTGTGTGAAAATCACACGCACCTGGTGCGTGCGTGTGTTTAGGTTAGTAAATCACCCCCATGGTGTCTGGGTGTAGGTTTGCAACCTGAGCCAGCACTACAGGAAGAGGCACTGGGGAAGTTCTCCCCCAGTATGAGAAGACATGAGGATTTAAAAGGAAGAGCAGCAAAGAGAAGGGAAACTACCATGGATTACAGTAAGGCACACATTACAGTATTGGTTTATGTTAAAAAATCTGAGGGTTTAATGTCACTTTAAGTGCTAGATGCTGAAGATTTTGCCTATGATAGCTGTAGAATGAAAATACATATTTTTAATAAACCTGTATATGTTGGAAGATAAACAAATAGTGTCCTCTAAATGGGTAATGCATTAACTTTAGTACAGTAAACTCCCCGTTATCCGGCATTCATGGGGATTGGTAGATTCCGGATAAATGTAGTTCCTGGTTGCTTGAGAGTCTCTATTAAAATGGGTTTAACTAATGCTATACCCCATATTATACCATTCCATTCCATAACAGGATATCGTACTCTAAACCATTAGCAATACGTTGCAGTACTGGGAGTGATCACTAGGTGGAGCTTGTTCACAGGATAAAACAGAACTTTTACAAACCATTGTTCCGACACCCCTTTCCAGGATAACAAAGAACTTTTCAAAGATTGTTCAGACACTCATTCCCAGGATAATCTAGCACTTTTCAGCCCTTTCCTGCACCTCTCCATGCTCCAGAGCCCTCTCTTCCTCTCTCTCCCTCCTAGAAGGTAGCAGATCGCCAAAATAGTTAGTACACTGTTGTTGCCGCTTAGATGAGAGTTCCGGTTAGCTGAATATCCGATAACAGAGTTTACTGTATATTTGTCCTAAATGTATAATGCTTGAAAAAAATGAAATATTGTATATTTTGAGCCAGCAGGTAGATCACTAGCCTCATTTTTATTTGTTTACTAGGCTAATCTTAAACCTAAAAAAAAAGCTGTTTTCAAAACACACAGCTGATTCAGAGAATTGACCTATTCCCCCTCATTTCTCCTGCTATGTACAATGCACTAAAAACTTTCAGCTGGGGAGTTTCCTTTTAAACTAAGACATTATCTGTTTCCTGTGTCACCAGAGGACTCTAACAAGTGCTATTTCAGAGCATCAGCAATCAGGCCCTAGGACTACCAAGTCTAATAGCGGACCACCTTCCCTAATGGCACCTGATGGACTTGGGGTAAATATTCTTTTATTCTGATTTTGACATATAGATATTTGTCAAGTAAATAATTAGGTGAGTGCATTTTTTTTTAAGTAGCGGTGATAAAAGGTCTAATGTCTGCTATTGTCATGAATGCTGTGAGTTTGAACTTGTACTTACAATATTTTTCTCCAAATCTCTATTATGCCGAAGGATCAGATAGAGATTTCTAGGTATTACTGAAAACCTTGAACACAAGGGACATTCTTGACATGTGAGTGTGCAATCATGCAGTCATGTTAACCCCCGCACTACTGAGGTATAGCCAGTGACCAAAAATAACAGACTGCATAGCTACCTTGGCAGGAAGCTAGGCACATTTATAAACTGGAAAATGGCCACTTAATTTTGAATGGTGTTCAGTAAACATCTTCACTATATCTGCAAACATATAGCTAGTTCATTATATAAAAGGTGTAGCCAGACATGAACGTTTATACCTAAAGTATTATCGTAGATATTTCTGGTTGAGACACTAATCTTTAGACATGTAAGCTGTGGAAAAATTGGGTTTGGTTCGGATATTTCAGTATTTTGTAATTCGGTATTCGGATCTGAAATTCAATTCGGTTCGGGTTTCAGATTCGGACAAAATCTGAATTTTCTTACTTTGGGATGAGTTTACGAATATTTGTTGTGATAAAACAGGAAATTATATACAGATATGAATACTACAGCTGAATCTCCTAGACCCGAATGGCATTTGGGATCCGAATTTCCAAATTGCATTCAGGAGCTCCCAAATGCCATTCGGGTCTGGGAGCCATATACATGCATTACTAAAGCTGAGGCTCCCAGACCCGAATGGCATTCGGGATCCGAATTTCTGAATTGCATTTGGAAATTCAGATCCCGACTGCCATTCGGGTCTAGGAGCATCAGCTTTAGTATTACATGTATGTACTGGTCCCATATTGTTCAACTTATTTATTAATGACATCGGGGAGGGTGTTAACAGCGATATTTCCGTGTTTGCGGATGACACCAAAATTGGGAGGGTAATAGACACGGACTTAGACATTATAACATTACAGGAGGACCTGGATAAAATAGGGGAGTGGGCATTAATGTGGCAGATGAGGTTTAATGTCGATAAATGCAAAGTAATGCACTTTGGAATTAAAAATAAACAAATGGGTTATACAATTATGGGTATGCCGCTAGGGAAGTCAGAAATGGAGAAGGATTTGGGGGTCATTGTAGACCACAAACTGAAAGGTAGTTTGCAGTGCCAGGCTGCTGTAAACAAAGCTAGCAGGGTCTTGTCCTGTATTAAAAAGGGGATGTATTGCAGGGACAAGTCTATAATTTTGCCACTTTATAGATCATTGGTTCGACCTCATCTGGAGTACGCGGTCCAGTTCTGGTCACCAGTACTAAGAAAAGATGTCCTTGAGTTGGAAAAAGTCCAGCGGAGGGCAACCAAACTAATTAGGGGTATGGAGGACCAGAGCTACGAGACAAGGCTACTAAATTTAAACATGTTCACATTGGAGGTGAGGAGATTAAGGGGGGATATGATCTCCATGTACAAAATGTTCAATGGTGGTAGCAACATTAGCGATAAACTGTTTAAAATTAACTCCATTACAAAAACTAGAGGCCACCACCTAAAATTGGTGGAAAAAAAATTCCAGCACAAGGGGCGAAGGGGGTTCTTCACAGTAAGATCAGTTAGGGTCTGGAACTCACTGCCACAGACAGTGATTTCAGCAAAGAATGTGGAATTGTTCAAGAAACTTTTGGACGATTTCTTAAGGGACCGTAATATACAGGGGTACAGGTACTCCTAGAATGAGATCCTAATAGGTTGGACTTGATGGACTAATGTCTTTATTCAACCTCAAATACTATGTAACTATGTAACTACTGAACATGAATTTTCGTTACGACAACATGGGAGCCATCTGATTGGCCAGAAAAGTCACATGCCGTAACAAAAATTTGTGTTCAGTATATACATGTAATGCTGAGGCTTCTAGACCTGAATGGCATTCGGGATCCAAATTTCTGAATGCAAATTCGTGTTCAGAACCATTTGGATCTATTAAACCGAAAAACACATCTGATTGCCAGATAAGTCACATGTCCGATTCAGTTTAGTTTTTTATCGAAATTGGGACGGGATCTGAAATTTGGAAACCAAAATTTGAATTTGAACACATTCGTATGCATTGGGATTTGGAAATTCGTATGTGTCCGAATGTCCGAATTTCGGGAAAATTCGTTAAAATTTTGATTCAGGACTAAACAAATTGCACATATCTACTGATCTTTGAATGTGCAATATGAATATGATGGTACCTGGATGCACTATGGCAAGAAGGCAAGCTGGCTGAGGCAGTGTGATGCTTTGGGCAATGTTCTGCTGGGAAAGCTTAGGTCCTGTAATTTATGTGGATGTTATTTTGACACATACCTAAACGTTGTTCCTGACCAAATACACCCCATATTGGAAACAGAATGCCCGGATGGTAGTGGCCTCTTTCAGCAGAATAATGTGCACTTCCAAACTGCAAAAATGTTTCAAGAACGGTTTTAGGAAGACAATAACAAGTTTAAGGTGTTGACTTTGCACCCACATTCTCCTGCTATCAAATATAGGGCTTAAAGGACCTGCTACAGATGGCTTGGTGCCAGATACCACAGCATACCTTTAGAGGTCTAGTGGATAGATACTTCATGTTATTCTAATAACAGTGCAATGTCCTGTGATCAATACCAACCATTTGATCACACTTTCATTTTCATTAATGTAATAAGCATCAGGCTGATTAGTACTAATATCTGGCTGTTTTCTTTAAAGCCTGTTTTTAAAAGATCAGATAGAATCTAGACTCCCAGACTTGGTACCCTTCTGGGTATGTAGTAAAATATTTAAATGTTGCTTGCTTGTGTTTACTCGTAGACCAAATTGTTGAACAAAATTCAGAGACCCAAACAAAGTGTGTGATATATTAAGCATTCAGCAGAGACATCTATTACTATTGCTTAGCAGTGAAATAAAATATACATGAAAATAAAATAAATGATATGACAGTAATTAACACACACTTGGATTTTCTTTGAACTTTACACATGCTGCTGAATTGGCGGGGAAACGAAGGCGTAACAATTAGTTTCATAGGGACTTTTTCCATTTAATTTGAGTCACTTGGGACCAACATACCACGAAATTTTGCTTTTCTGCATAGAAACGGATCAATACCTAAAACATATCCATTTACTAAATGTGGAATTTCTGAATTAAAATTAAATGTTACAAGGCTCTGGCCAATTATAATTATTTTGTGTGGTCAGCAATCTGTGGTAAAACCTAATTTCAAAATGTTTAAGTTGTGATTTATTTTTTAATATAATTCTCATCAATACTTAATCAAAAGCAAAAAAGGAAAATGTATATAAAAAATATTCTTAGATAATTATTTGTGCAGATATGGTTCAAATATTGATCATAGATGATAAAAACATAACTATAGGCATGCTAACATTTCTTTCTTATTTTTTGGTTCTGTTTTTTTATTTATTTGTGGGTTCTAAGACTTTAAAGCTGAACTTTAAGTAGATATAAAAGACACAAATGAATGCACTTCTGAAATAATCAATGTGTCAAATTTTTTCATTGAAAACAGTGCAAGTACCTGAATTTGACTTGGTATCAGCCTCTTGTAGTCCCTATACAGAAGGGCTGGAGTGTGAGGAAGAAGCAGCACAAGGAGCCAATAAGCTCATGTGCTGACATGGAGCAATGTTAATGTTGGAAATACAACAGCATTTTCTAATTATTCTTGAACTGCATAACAGCGTGAGGGGACAAGCAGAGTATCCTCGTGAAAAATGTACTGTATGTCCCAGACCAAGAAGGAAGCCTTCCATTAGTGAAAACCCTTGCTAATAATGTCTCACAGTTCAATTCCGAGGTGATGAATGTACAATCCAAAACAAGCAAATCCTTGCAAAAACTGTATAGACTCATCACTGCAGACGAACAAGTCAAGACAGCCACTAATAATCCACACAACAAAAGTATCGACCTATGGCACAGACGACTAAGGTACTGAAACCCAGAAGCCATAAAAGACATTATAAAGAGAGGCTTATTATTATTATACAGGATTTAAAAAAGCGCCAATAGTTTGCACAGCGCTTTATAATATAAACAAGACATTACAGTCACAATACAATTTAAGAAAAGATGGTAAGGAGGGCCGTGCCCGTGAGGGCTTACAATCTAAAAGATCAGAATATATAACTGTACCACCCTGACAAATGCTCATGACATGCAAATGGTGTATGGGAGCAAAGGCCACACGTACCCCACTTCCACAGGCCAATCAAAAAAAGAACACCCACCCCATGGAGCTCATACACAGCAACAACGATTATTCCAAATACACAACAACTTATCTGATGAAGCACAAGAACAAAACATCAGAAAAACGTTAAATATTTTTAGCCAAGTCCAGCAAACAAATTCCAATTGAAACCAGAAAGTATACGCACCAACAACAGAGGGGAATACATCAGTAAGGAAGTGGAATCATATCTGAAGAAACCGGGTATAGTACACCTATCCACCACACCATACACTCCTGAAGAAAATGGTGTAGCAGAACAGAAAAATTGCACTGCTATAGAAATGGCCAGATGCATACTGTCAGACACCAACCTACCTAAGAAGTACCGGGGAGAAGCAGTCATGACTGCAACATACCTAAAGAACAGACTACCATCAAAAGCTGTTGAAATCACCCCCATTTGAAACTTGGCATGGATCGAAGCTTAGCCTAGGGCACAGAGTGTTTGGATTTAAAGCTTATGCCTTCATTCCAAATGAGAAGCGATTCAAGTTGGAGAACACAGCCATAGAAGGTATTCTGATGGGCTATAGTGAACAAAGTGAGGGATATAGAATCCTCCACCCAAAGACTGACAAAGTGAGAATAAGTTGCAACGTTTATTTAGATAAGAAACCCATCACCAGAAACAATGATCCCGGGAAGTTGTGACGTGAATTCGCCCAGTGAATCACCAAAGGAAGCTGAGTAAAGTGAAGTCGCAAAGCAGTTAGAACAAGAGGTGGAACTCAGAATGAATAAGTCAAGTTCTAAGTTAAATTCTGCTAAACAACCTTAAATGAGAAGATCCACTCGGGAAACAAAGGGAATACCACCCTACAAGCTGTCATATACTGCTAAGACACACATAGCATACTCGACCCAACATCGTGGGAATACATAGAAATATTACCAAAAAGTGAAGCCAATCATTGGAGAGAGGCAGCAGAAGTAGAAATAAAATTATTCCAAGAAAATAAAACCTGCACACTCAAGACCAAGCTATTATCGACATTCAATATTGCTCATCAGAACAAATGACTGTGGATGCACTCACCAAGACATTCCCAAAGGAACGTTACAGTTTATTTTGGAAGAAACTGAATGTCATATACAACAGCAACACATATGCTGTTGAGAAGGGGTGTTGAAAATTCAACAGCATATTCTAATGTACTGGTTGTATTACTGGCTGTGATACAGTATGTCTTTTGAGCTGTAGATGGCGCTGTAGTGCAATGCTCCACTCTATATGCATGCTTATCTATGATACACAAGAGGTTTTTCTATATATATATGCTGCATTCACAATGCTGTATACATACATGTAATGTAGTCAGGCAAGAGTTTCCCTATTAAAAACTTTATCAACTGTGCCACTGAATATGTAATCTATGGAATTCTCTGCCCCTGTTGGAAATTATATGTAGGACGTACTTCAAGAACCCTGAGAACCAGATTCGGGGAACACAAGAGGAAAATTCTGAAAAAGGCAGATGATCACTCTGTCCCCAGACAATTTCTCAAATCACATAAATCTGACCCGTCAGGTTTGAGAGTATTTGGTATTGAAGCCATCCCGGATAATATGGATGAAGGAATTAGATTCAAGAGGCTTTGCCAGAGGGAGGCCTTTTGGATCTACTCCCTCAATAGTCTTCAACCCCAGGGCCTCAATGAGGGCCTAGAATTAGCATCCTCATTATAAGTACTATTGTATAATCTATATAGCAGACTATGAGGTCAAACATTTCCCACACTCCACTCTCATACACCCATTACTATATTCCCTTTGGTCCGAATTTGAGGGAGTTCCCCCCCTTTCCTGCATAGATCAGGCTATTTCCGCCACCTCATTCAAACAGCTATGAAAACAGCAATTATGCATTTAAACATCCAATACCAATCTTTAATTGTCCCGCTGGGTTACTGTTTAATAAGAGAGATGTCTAGCAACCACATGTAATGCTAATCAGTCCATATACCTCTGCTTTTTAGTGTTCCTTTTATATCAGTCCAACATAGGAGGTCCTCATATCACTCATGTCCTAAGCCCTTGATACACCGAATAGAATCCCAAGGGGATTAATATCCCATTGGTACCCCCACCACCATTTTTTGAAACACCATTTTTTGAAACATAATTTAATATACTAGTAAATCTGTTATACATTTTTATATATTCATATATTTTTAATAGTCATTGAATGTTTTAAAAGTCACTGAATTTTATTATTATAAATTATTCTACAGTTGTACATATGACACATGTGCCATATACATTTAACTTTTGACGCCCTTATTTATATTTTCAGCTTCCATCTTCCCCCTTTCACACAGTCCACTCATGCTGGCCGTCCTGGATCATTATCTCTATAGACGGGCTGGCTGACACAGTGCGAGTGACTAGGGGCGGGTTCAACTTGAGAGGCCGCTGATTGGTCCTTCGGCTCCACACCTCCTGTAGAGGATGTTGCCGAAAGAAGAACTGCTATTCCAGCTGTGCTAATTGTAACGCCGCCCTGAGAGGTGGACTAGCAGATCGGTTAACAGTTTGTATTGGCTTTACAACATCACACATTCCTATATATTACTGTGAGAGTGAGGAAGAGGACCAGATCTGATGAAGGGGGCGTGGCCCCGGAAATGCGTCATCGTAAGGAGTCCTGTGCTGTCACACAGTTTTCTGTGCAGCTTGTTTCAGATGTCATCCTGGCTTACCTTTTACACTTTTGTCTTGATTCACTTTTGTGAGTATGTTTCTATTGTTACCTCAATGTACAATATTAAAAAGAATCTACACTAGGGTGGGCGCCCTTCTCTTTTGTTTTCTCATACATGTAATGTCCTTCTAAGCAAGTAAAACTTAAATCAGCATTCCTCAAGATCTCAGTGCTTCATCTAAACACATATCCAACCATTAATAGGTGTAGAGAGCAGAGTAACAGAGAAGTTAGCACATCACTGTGCTACTTCTCCTTTCACTCATCAGTCGCAGGTTAGGACAGGTCCATGTCAGTGTGGGCTTAGTGGAACTGGTTTGAAAGATGCCAGTGGACTGCAGACATCTAATAATTAAAGTGACATTAAACTCTGGAGTTAAACCTTATAAATGCATTTGAGTACCATACCTATTAACAAACATGTATCTTATTTGTGTATCACTCGGCTGTAGATCCTCAAATCATTTCTGAATTGGTGCTGACACTGTCCTTCCTTCTGGAGGGGGGCTACTTTTGTTCCCCATGGTCCCTGTGTGTGTTGTACAGTAGTCACCGCTCCAAGCTCATCCCCGTGATGGACTGCAATCTCACGTTTAGTTTACTAATTTGTTCTCACTTATCAATACAGGAAGGGAATTTTTTTCTCCATTGGGGACACAGACAAAAAAAACCTCCCCACTTCCCAAAAACTAAAGAAAATATTTTGGTTAGAGTTGTCCTTTAAATGATATCTCTTAATCCGATCATCTTCTTCTTTACTGGCTTTTTCAGCTGTCCCTGCAGCGCTGGTGTGCGATCCAGCGCTGACTCCTCTGTCCTTCTCTTCTGTGATGTCCCACAGTGTCTGAGCGGGTGCACGCTGCTCCATAGACTTACCTTGTGTTTCTCCTCGTCTCTGAATTGCGCCCGCCCCAAGATCCTTTGCGGCCGCCCGAGACACTTCAGATGTTCGGACGGGAGCGCACGGCAGAGACACAGGTAAGTTTTAAACCCTTTCTAAAAGTTTATATTTTTATGTTTTTGCATATATCTACTGCTTACTAGCAGTAGATATATGCAAAAATACGTGAGGGTTTAATAACCCTTTAAGAAGTCAGATTACGTTTAAGGGTTTGAGTGAGGGAAGGTTAAAGTTGAAATATAATCTGCTTTGCTTTTCCTGGTCCCTCCCTCCCACCCCCTCATCAACATGTTAATAATATTTTAAGTCAAACCTTTCCATTTTCATTACTTTTTATTTGATTACAATTTATTATTTTGGACCCAGTGATGTCATCACTGGGTCTCTGCAGTGCACAAAGATCATGGTTGGTGGGAGGGGCCGGCAGGGTGCAGTACATAGCCTGCAGAAAACATTACAGCACCTAGCTTCAGTACTCTTCTCATAAGCCCTTAGCTCTGGTGCAAACAGTAGGCTGACTCTTGGGAGGAGTTATGCAAATATCGACATGCCTTGATGTGTCGATATCAGTTTTGAGGAGTGAGAGTTCCTAGGCAGGTTGCAAGTGCAAAAAGATTGGCCTAGGTAATGCCCACATGTGATGCTGAGTCTTCTTAATTGAAAGAAATGAAATCCATTGAAGAATTTAATTCATTGGATGGCCCAAGAACAGTTAAGCTGGCCGTACAACGGTGTGCAGTAGCCTAGGTGTGCACCAGGGCTAAAGTGTTAATGATCATCCTACAAGTCCTACATCCTACATCCTTACCTTGTCCCCATCCCCCCAATATCTCCTTTTATTTTCACTTGCCTTTTTACATGATAACTGCTCAGTTCTGATCATTGTTATGCCTAATTTCTGGTCTCGTTTTATTTTTTTTTACTTGTAGATTTAGTTATATTTCTGTCAATGTTTATGTCATTTTTTTAAATAAATGCTAAAGTAGTGCCCCCCTTCCTCGGTCAACACAGGATAACACTACCGGTGGCTCTGAAGGGGTGATCTACTGTAAATGAAATAACGGGTCTCCTTGTATTTCCTCTATAAGGACCCTCTATTATGGATCCACGGTACACCAGCACACCTTGAGATGGTTTAGAGTCGCCCAATATCACGCAAAACACAGATTCGCATTGGAGTCAATGGAGGCTGTTCACACCTTTGCCTGTCACGCAAAAAGGTGCGGGAGCTATTTGCAGGCAGTTCTCGTGCGTTTTGAGTCCCATAGACATCTCTATGCATTGAAAACCACGTGAAAACCACACAATTTTCAAAGAATAGCCGCGCAAATGAAATCGCGCGAAAACCGCTTGTCAGCTCAGTCGCCTAGGTGTGAACCTTAAAATGTTTTAGTTTATGAAAATAATTATATAGCAATGTGAACATGCATACAGTACAATACTTTTGAATGTGAAACACTTCAGACAGTAGATCTGACTCAGTTATACAGGTGACTGTATATCAGCAATGGATGTGCTGACCACAATCCCCTTACACAGGATAAATGTTAGAACAGAACCCTGTTTCAGTCCTAATGTACCCGGGTACCTAACCCACAGGCCAGTGGTCTAATCTTCGGCAAGCCAACAATGGGGCCCAATGTAATTGATGATGAACTCAGTGTAAGGTGGGATCAGTAAGCATAGGCCAGAGGCCTCTCACCCATACAGGAGGGAGATGCACATCCGGGATGCCCCACACTGTCAGCTGGCGTCTTCCAGAAGAGAGTCAGTACACTTGACAGAGAAGTAACAGCTTGCTCTACAGTCAGAAGAGTATCGTATCATCCAACGCAGCGTCTGCTCATCCCGATCTTTGCACAACGGTAGGGGTTGGCACCCGGACGGCTCACTCGATCATCCAGCCGGCTATCAAGCTCCATACGCCCCTCTGCCTACTAGCAGGGCAGACAGGGCCACAGGATACAGTCTTCACACTCAGCAGCCTTCACACTCACAGCAGCCACAGACGTCCTGCCCTCTCGATTTACGCGGGGGAATCAAAACCAGAAGTCCTCCTGCAGCCAGAGTGCACTCCTCTCACAGTATTGTGGGATATGTAGTCCTTAATAGTCAGTTCTGCAAGCATCTTCCTGGGCAAAGAACTCATGCCCCACAAGTCTCTACTAGCAGAAGCCCCGGTCAGTTGCAGGATCACGTTTGCCTTAAAGGGCCCTTTTTCACAACAGTGCTACACTAATATATTATTTGTCTATTTTTTGTATTGTTTTCACAGCAGTAAACAATATAATCAATATTGTCCTATGCCCAACCTTTCTGTAATACATTTTCCTATTTCATGTATTTTTGTGTTTAAATGTTTTTAAATGGTTCATACTTTTGTTCCCCATTATTACAGTAGTTTTTTTTGTATTTTTCTATTCTCATCTTTTATCCTGATTTTTTTTTTTTTGTGTGTCTTTCATGGTTGTAATGCTGGGAAAAACAATTTTTGCACTAAGGCTGTTAATGCCATCCTCTCTTCCCTCAAACATTGTTTTTAAAAGGTACAACTCTGTGTCCTTTACCTTTTGACGCTAGTCCTTGTTGTGAAGCTATTCAAACAGAAATCATCTTCATCTCTGTGGATGTTTTTTTTTTTTTTACTGAAATGGAATAACAAACCCAAGGGACCTATTATATAATCCACAAGTTTTTTTACCATTGGTAAATACTAGGGATGCACAGATACTTTTCGAGTACCAGTGCAGATACTTGGCATTTTCATGAGAACTACCAGGGTTGCAGAGGTTGCAGCTGGAACCTGGCTCTGGCGCTCCACCACTGTCCTGAAATCATTAGTCTGTATTGTTTTAGAAAAACTTTCACATGACAATAAACAAAAATGTATCAGTACTCGTACTTGTAAGTACTCGTACTCGCAAAACTGGTATCTGTGGATCACTTTATTTATATTTATAAAAACAAAACCGTACATTAAAACAGAGATGTATAAATCCCAGGAGCTCCGTGTGCTCCTTACAAATGACAGTGGGCTCCTAATTTTTGAATTTTTCTCTAGTGTAGTCTTGGAGCTCAAAAGTATCGGTACATGTACTCGTACTTGTACCGAGTACTGTACTTGGTATCTGTGCAACCCTAGTAAATACACCTAAAATTCTCTTCTTTCCAAGGGCTAAGAAACATACAATGTCTTTCTGATAAGCCTGGGGATAACTAACAGTGAAAGCCCTTATGCATCATCCAAAATGAGGGCAATAAGCCCCCCTGTCAGCAAAGTGACACCTACAGGGGAAGCACCAAAGCACCATACCACCAGATGCTCCCCCTCCCCGTTTTGCGACCCTCTCACCATTTCCAGACTCCCAAAGATCCCTTAACCCACCTAGATGCCATGACAAACACATATGTAAATAACAAACTAACAGCAACCTTACATAATGGAGAGCAGGTGGGACAACCTGCTTCCTCCGTCCACTTTCCAGAAAGGACTCCCACCTGACTCTGCAACTCCTTCCAATGCAGCTCCTCCCTATCACCTGACCCTTGCCTCCAATCAGGTAAGATCTGATATTCCCTGCCCATCTTTAACCTTTTACCCATGGACAGTACCTCCACTCATATAGACTCTCCGCCTAATATCTCTGGGTCTTTCTTTTTTTATGCTTCCTCTCTTTACCTGTTCACTAGGGAGAGGGTAACAGGTGTTCTGCCATAAGTAACTCATGGGTTGAAGTATCTATTGCCTGTCAGCATATCATTTACAAATAAAAGAATTAAAGAATCCTTAGAGGATTTTTCTGCTTCACCATATCAATTATTATTATTATTATTATTATACCGGATTTATATAGCGCCAACAGTTTGCGCAGCGCTTTACAATATAGGGCAGACATTACAATCACAATACAATTCAAGACAAGATGGTAAGGAGGGCCCTGCCCCTGAGGGCTTACAATCTAAAAGGGATCAAAGCAATACACTTCTTTACAGTCTTATTTATTACTGACTACAATAATTTGTTTAGAATTCTCTTTTACGCTTAAATTATTATTATTAGAAAATGTGCCTGTTCCTGAAAGGGGTCATTTTTGGAGTTGGTGCAGATTGTTGTTTGGGGTAATTCTGTGCATGTGGAATGTTTCATGTAAGATATTTGACTTCTATTTTGTGTACATGTTATGGAATAAAATGGGCAGAGGGGGAAATTGGTGGCAGTAAATATCTGACACAGGTGACTGGATTAACCAACACTAAAATCACGAGATTATCCAAATACATCTATTGGAGGTCCTGTGAAGTCTAGGATATCCTCGTGACATGTCCTTAGCACTTCATAAAAGCGAAATAAGTGCATCTTTATGTTTTGCATATTTTTGGTAGACTTTAAAGTGGAACTCCAGGATTTTGAAATATTAACCCTTGCAGTGGGGCTACCTCCACACTCGTTTTGTCTAAAGAAATAAATAAAGTAGATACCGATCCTTGGTCCTGTCCGGCTGCTAGGCAAGTCTGCAAAGCCTCTTATGCCCCAGGCTCCAGCAATTTAGGGCTCATGACGTCATCATGTCTATACAGGTCTATTAGACATGGGGACGCCAAGGGACTTACTACAGCCAGAGCAGAGAGGGAGTGAGGTGAGCAGTCATTGCCGCAGGAACAAGAATCGGATGAACATATCTTCTTTATTTTTATCCGTAGAGAAAAATGAGCAGTTAACTCTTGCAGTGCTGGAGTAGTCCCCCTGCAAGGGTTAATTTTTCAAAATCCTGGTGTTTTTAAAAAAAGCATACATTGCATAAGAACATAAGTGAGTTCTCAGAGGTGTCACTGGACACCTCTGTTGGTTGGTAACAGATTATATACAGTGACATTAGCAGTTGTGACAGTTGGTACATTTCATGTTAGATTCAGTGGCATCAGTCAATATCACACTTGATGTAAGATTCTGAACATTGCTGCCAGCAACAATGGAAGACCTCAGAAACAGTGGTGTGCAGAGTATGGAACTATAGGAAGAACAGCAACAGAACAGCTGCACAGAAGCATGACCCAGCAACAGGCAGGTTTTGGAGAAAATGGAGCATATACCCACATTACAAAGCTCATGTTCTAGCAATACACACAATACTGCACTACAAATTCTCACTTACAAACCATCCTGCCCTCCTCTTCTAACATAGTACTTATTGTAATACCTGAAAAGCAATGAAGAATAACACAGCCCTCTTAGAACCGGAGTATAATTACTGTATGTCTCCTTCCATCACAAATGGAATGAGACATATTGGAAGCTTTCTCTAACTACCCTGGGCCTAATCTTGTATAAAAAAGCATGCCATCAGTAGCTGGGAACATAACATTAGATATTGTGACAAATTAACAAATATGGTACATTGCAATGATTGTGTATTTGTTGCCTGCATGTTGTAACGAGGGCAGAGTTGTTGTCCACATATAATAGCAATTGCCTTTTTGTTGCCCATGTATTGTCAGGAATGGCCATTTTTTGCTTTTTTTGTTTACATGACTATATTACTATTATTTAAATCCCTGCAGGCCTCCCGCTGTCACACCTCAACCTCATATTTTGCCATTCATTGCTTTGATGCTTGGGGTAGATTTGGGGTTATTACCTGGCTAGAAAAGCAGCAAAAGCAGGGTTTCTTAAACCTAGATTTTTTTAATGTGAACTTCATCTAAGAAGCTAATGAAAATGTGCAAAATGTAATGGGAATAGGGGCGACCGGCAGCGACTGAGCTGCTGGAGCTTCGGCTCAGCTGATCAGGATGTTGGATCAGCTTAGACGAAGCTCTTCTGCACTTCGGCTCAGCCGAATATGCAGAGCATGTTTGCCTGACCGAAATGCAGCCGAAGGCAGCCGATGTATGTCTGATTTCATCCGATGCACGGCTGAAATCAGCTGTACAAGCCAGGAGTGAATAGGCGAACGTAGTTCGGCTCACTTCACTTCGGCATACTTCACTTCGGCTGGGTTATTCACAAAGCTGCCAAAGGCATGCTGAAGCTGCCAAAGCTGCCGAAGGCTCTGTTTAATGATAATTATGACAAATCCACTGTTTTCATGAAGTAGAGAAAATCAAAAGATAACCAGCCCTTCATCACTTGACTGGTCCTGTATACTGCTACTTGCCAGTACTGGATCCCTGCTTCAATAGTCTATGAAGTATCGAAATCACCAGCACTCAGCAAATGAAATTCAAAAAATTTCCATTTATTTGGACTAAACTTCACACATATCGCATAATCCAACGTTTCGGGACCATGCAACCATTTGTCACATCACTGCCCTGATGAAGGGACCCTGTGTGGTCCCGAAACATTGGATTATGCGATATGTGTGACGTTTAGTCCAAATAAATGGACATTTTTTTTAATTTCATTTGCTGAGTGCTGGTGATTTCTATCCTTCATTGACAGTTGTGCACGGCGCCATCCGTTATTGTCACTGCGAGCACCACTATCGCTACTTGGACCGGAAGTGCTGTAAGGAGTGCTGGGGGACCTACTGTTTTCTGGAATTTGCTTCAATAGTCTGTCGCATGAGATATCCTCTAAGACCTGTCCATGCGGCACCACACAGTGCCCACTAAGCAGCCTCTATAAAGTGTGTCTTGGCTTACTAGGTGATGTCACCAAATCAAAGTCCAAAGCCCCTTGTGCAAGAGAAGTCCCCCTAGAGAACAAAAGGGGGAGTTCTGTGGCTCATGGCAGATGAAATGTTGTGCCAGCAGTAGATGTATTAGTGATGATATAGTTATAGTTCATAAATATGAATTGATATCTATGTTTTTATCTTTACCCAACATTTAATACTGCATTGCAGTCATTTAAACCACAGCAGAGCATTATGAAGCTCCCAGTCCCGGTATTTCATCCTATAATTTACTGGTTGTATCTTACATACAAAATCTTATCTGGCCTTGAATGATAAATTGTTGTCACACACAGATGGATTATCCATCCCCAGGGTGAATTTATAACTTTCACTCCAGTGTCTCCATTGTGTACATATATGCACTTGCAAAATTGTTTAGCAGGAAGAAAAAGCTGACACAATCCAATGATTAATGTGACTCAGCAAAACATACAACATAATACAAAAAAAGATCTGCCTCTATTCTGCTTGCATTCACTAATGCAATTGGGGTTACAGATTTTAGTTACAATTACAGCAGCGATGAAGAAGAATTCTAATGCAGAAATTAGCTTGCTGAAACAGGCTTGCTCACAGTTCATTTATCAAAGTAAATAGTGTTTCACTAGGTACATTAACATCTGATTCTCTAAGTTGTACATCTCCCATACATCAATGATCTTCAGATTGTTCTTTGCCACTGTGAGTTCAGTAAATTAAGAAGCCCTATCTGTTACTGGGTGAAGTGAATTGAATTACTGGTAAAATGTGTACAAACCTGATTTTAGCCAGCAGAAAAAAGAAGAGGAACTTGTTAAATGACACATTGGTAAAGCAAGATGATAATCAGGTTTATGCAATATAGGAATGTCAAGTGCGCTGATCATAATGTACCTACCTATAGCAACCAATGCCAATGTATATAATGAACAAATGATGAATTCTACAGGTGCCTTGTGTTACTGCACTTGACTGATGAAAAATTATTCTAATGCAGTCAATTCTGCCCCTCCAATAAAGCTCCCAATAAACACACAGACTGCACAACATAGATTAAATGTCCACAGCAACCCTTTATTTAACCATGTAACACATTTCCAATAAGAAATCATAATAACCATAAATAACATACCTAATACCTTAACAACTGTTGTTACAAGAAGGGGTCTTTGGTGTCCGCTAGCCAAAATAAAGTTTCACTAAATCCACCCCATGTCCCTAGCCACACCCCACACGGGCTTGAGGACAGTTCCAGTATTAACTATTCCCAACTTTCCAAGGTGGCCAAGCCCCCCGTCAACAAAGTGACCCCAATGGGGGAAACACCATATCACCAGATGCCCCCCGTTCCCCATTTTGTGACCCTCTTACCTTTTCCAAACCCCCAAAAACCCCCTAACCTGCCAAGCTACTGTGACAAACACATATGTAAAGAACAAACCACAAGCAACCTTACATAAGGACAACCTGCTTCCTCTGTTGCCTTGCCTTGCCAGCTCCTTCCATTGCCAATTCCTTTCCTCGGGTACAGTTCCTCCCCGCAGTCGTGTAGACCCTCCACCTAATATCTCTGTGTCTGTCTTTGAATACCGATAAGCGAAGCAATGACGGTGATGATAATAAATAGTAAGATGTGGTTACCAGATTTTTATCATGAAATCTTGGGGCACCTTAATTACCACATTCACTTTTAACTACACCCACAAGTGTACACCCACAGGATGGTAGCCACAGAGTCAATTTGGAAACCTATTGGAGCAAAACAACAGGTATAAGAAGAAAGTAATAGTTCTTCCCTTTGTGCACTTGTTGTAATGGTCGGCAGGACTGTAGAGAGATCCTAGGCTTTTGGCAGTGGAAATATGGATGTCCCTGATTGCTGGAAGAAGGCAGCAGTATGGTAGAGGTACATCCACAGGACAAGGTAATGTAACTCCTGAACACTGAGTTTTGATACTGGAAAGAGCTGTCTGCAGGCATAGGATTTTAACCCTATGTGACAGCCACACCAACAAAACCACTAAAAATCAATATGGCTGTGCAATGCATAGAACAGCAGATCTGAAAGATAATGGTGGCACATGTACGACTGGCTCCAGCAGCAGCATATTGGTGTTACATCTGTGATTCTTATTAGTGCTATCCCTAACATAGCCTAACTCTTTCCCACAACGCTAGCCCAGTGGGTGAGGGCCTCTGTTTGGCTTATTAGAATCAAGCAGCCTGCTTTAAAAATAAAGGGGACTTCCGGTTCCGGCGCCTGATGAGGTATAGGCATCCGTGAGCTCTCCATCCCGCCGATCAACTAATCGCCGCCCGTATCATACCTTTCACAGGTTCGGAAAGGTTCGTTCAGCTCTCCCTTCACAGCCGCACGAAATGGATCATTTTGTGTCCCGCTCGCAAACCGCGAGGAGATCAATAGACGCGACGGCAGCAGGGGATGACACAGCCTCCAAGATGGCGCCGGCTGCAGACGCGATACACACTTAGGAAAATGACACTGCAGGTGAACAGGCACTCAGTACCAACGGCTACACTATTGATTATTAGACATGTGCACTGCCAAAAATTTCGTTTAGTTTCGTTTCGTTTTAAATTCGGATTTGTGTTATTTCATTTTTCGGGATTCGGGTGTGAAAGTCAATTCGGATTCGGAATTCGGATTCGGACAAAATTCGGTAGCAGTAGCTCAAACGTTCGTTTCGTTTTCTGTTCTTATTCGTTTCTTATTCGTTTCGTTCGTTCGTTTGCAGCAAAGTGACATTTGAGGGGGAAAATATATTTTTCTCCTTCTCTAATGTCACTTTGCTCCAACGAACGAAACGAATAAGAAACGAATAAGAACAGAATACGAAACGAACGTTCGAACTACCGCTACCGAATTTCGGAAATGGAAATTCGGATTCGTTTGCATTCGTTATGTCTGCAATTCGGAATTCGGATACATCCGAATGTCCGAATTTCTGAAAATTCGTCCGAATTTCGATTCGGAACGAAATGAATCGCACATGTCTATTGATTATCAAAAACTGGCTTCCGAAGTGGCTTCCCATATCAAAACAGATAGTAGCAGAAGCCATTAAACTACACCTGGGTAGCATTACTACTACTTTGGAATCTCACCAATAACGTATCTCCACAGCAGAGCAACGCATATTTGCCATAGAAAGAGACTAAGGAGACAGCAATGCAGGCCTTAAAACGGCATCACGTCAGCTCATAACAATGGCTGAAAAATTAGATGATCTTGAGAATAGATCCCGCAGAAATAACTTGCGGGTGATTGGATTACCCGAATCAGTAAAACCAGGAGATCTTCCCCTTTTCTGCGCTGAGGAAATACCGTGATCACTAGGCTTATCTAGACCTTGTGCAGTGGAAAGGGCACACAGGCTGGGGGATCCCAGAGATGACAATAGACCCAGGCCTGTCATCGTCAGGTACTTGAATTTTGCTGACAAACATTTGCTTTTCCAAAGATACTGCACCCAAAGAAACTTAGTGGCTGGGGGACATAAACTTCTCATGTTTGCAGATTACTCAGCTGAACTGACCAAACGCAGAAAAACCTTTCAAGATGTCTGCCAGGCCCTGGTTCACCAGAGAATCAGATTCGCACTGGCGTACCCAGCCACACTACGCATCACCAGCCCGGACAGGAATGTCTCCTCGTTCACTTCCCCAGAAAAGGCACAAGCTTTCGTACAGAACATGGTGGATGTCTGCTCCAGCTCCCCAATTAAAAGCCCCTCGAGGAAGAAGAGGCTGGACACTAGTTCTTGAATGTATATGGCGATATGATAATTATCCCATTAGGGATGCTGTTTTTCTCTCACGTCAGGCGGGACGGATAGAGATATTACTCCAACACTGCTCAACATACGGTTGGCAGACACCCTAATGATGGAGGCTCTGGCTTCACCCACCATGCCAAGGGTGAAACGGGCCCACACCAAGCCCATTACTCCCTCTCAGGAAAAAAGGGAGTCCAAAGATGGACAAGCTCTTTTTGGCATGTTGATGCTACTTAACAGTTTGTATTCCTGTTGCAGTTTAGTCTCTCCTTTGTTTTTGTCTGTTGGGTCAGAGCACCCCCTCTTCACCAATACAGGGGATACAACACGGGGTACCCCTACCTATATTGTTCTCCAGCTAACCACAGTGATCGCAATCGCAACACGGTTTCTTACGGGACTTGTTACAACAGGAGAAGCTAGGAGCACTGGGACACCTAGCTCTCCCTTACTCGTATGGTCTCTATATTACTCTTCAAGTTTCACCCCACCATATCCCATCCGATGGGACCCCCCTTGAAGATCATATCGTGGAATGTGAAAGGATTACGTTTACCACATAAAAGGTCTAAAATTCTCAGACACCTGAAAAAACTACAAGCCGATATCGTTCTTCTACAAGAAACCCATCTTTCCAGTGAGGACTTCTTCAACCTTAAGAAAATGTGGGTAGGTTCCGTCTATGGCGCGCCCACTGCAGGTAAAAAGGCTGGAGTAATCACGCTCCTCAACAAACTTCTTGATATTACAACATCAACACGACACACAAGACGGAAGATGGTCTTTTCTTTCTCTTCACATAGGCACCCGGCAATTGGATATTCTGAACGTTAACGGACCCAACTCTGACAATAATTCATTCTGTGACTTCCTCCTCGACAAAGCAACTTCACAACACCCCAACTCTTTGTTCATTGTGGGAGGGGATTTTAACGCGGTGCCCTCTCCCCCGGAAGATCGAAGACGGACCACCACATCTCTATCCTCTAAGACGCCACAAGACACTCACTTTGCTGCCATGCTGACAGCCAATGGACTAGAAGATGCCTGGAGGTATTATCACCCTTTAGAAAGGGATTATACACATTATTCACATGCTCACCAAAGTTTCTCTAGAATAGATTTATTTCTAGCTGCTCCCTCCACTATTCACAACATTGAATCTGTATGTATAGAAGACATGATCATCTCAGACCATGCACCGATGGTGTTATCCTTGCAGGGCCTGATTTGCTCCGCTCCCCCAGTAGTCTGGAGATTCCCTAATTATCTATTTGTTGACATGGAATTTCATAAGGAACTTAAATCTTGGTGGCAAGAATACTCTCTTGATAATATGCAACATGTAGACGATAATGTATTATTTTGGGAGACAGCAAAAGCTGTATTAAGGGGGCAGGATCTTGGCCTATGCGGCTTCCAAAAAGAAAGTGGCACGAAACCAATATAAAAAGGCATGCCTCGAAGTCAGACGATCTTATCTACTTTTTAAAGATAACCCCTCTGAGGCATCCCGCTCCAGTTGGGTGCTAGCAAAACAGCAATGCGATCACTGGTTACAGCTTTTAGATAGACAAATTAGATCCACTACTGACCTGAGGTTTTTCAAATATGGCAATAAGTCGGGAAAATTACTGTCCAATCTGGTTAAGGGGCAACGTCCTTCTACCCATGTCACACGCTTGTCAGACTTGGAGGGTTAGGTACATCAGGATGCCGAATCGGTATCCAATATATATCGAGAATATTATCAACGTTTATATACGGCCAATTATTCCGAACCCACAGGAGGTGACCCCTTCCTTAACTCTGTAAACATGCCCTCTTTATCCACCGACGAACTCGAGGCACTAAACTGTGACATTACCATCCACGAGGTCCAAAATATAATAGCCAAAGCGGCTAAAGCCAATGCCCCTGGCCCAGATGGCCTGTCTAGTGAATTCTATAAGATCCTGCTAGAGGATACCCCTCAAACTTTGACACGGTTATTTAACCAAATACTTCATGCTTCTATTTATCCACCAACTTTTAACAAGGCGTATATCAGACTCCTTCCAAAAAAAGGCAAAGACCCATTGCTAGCAGGGTCGTATAGACCAATTTCACTACTTAACCAGGATGCAAAATTCCTTTCCAAAATAATGGCCGACAGATTAGCCAAGATCCTGCCTACTCTTATTGGAACTAACCAGTCAGGCTTTGTTCATGGTCGTTCAGCGGGCATGAACGTCAGGAAAATTATCCTAGCAATGGAACATGCGAGATTGTCGGGGCCTTCTCCGCGCCCCATGGCCCTTTTGTCCTTGGACGCGGAGAAGGCAATCAACAATGTTAACTGGCAATGGCTCCTGAAGGTGCTGATGAAAATGGGATTCTCGGGATCGTTTCTTAAATTTATTTCTACAATTTACTCAGTCCCATCCGCTCAAATATACACATCCGTTATGTTATCACCCCCATTCTTGCTTCAAAAAGGCACACGTCAGGGGTGTCCATTATCACCATTGCTTTTTAATATTGCATTAGAACCCCTGTCTAGATCTCTTGCCTCATCTGAACTATTTACTGGGATCCATATAGGAGCAGAGGAATTCAAAGTCGCCATGTTTGCGGATCTCTCAGAACCCTGAACCCAAATCCCCAAAGTTTTTGACCATATTGGCTTATTTGGCAAAATCTCAGGCCTGAAGATTAATATGGACAAAAGCGAACTAATGTATCTCAATGGCAAATGCCCACCGGTAGACGCCCAATGGATTAATCAATTTGGGCTACAACTTAAAACTAACTATATCACATACCTAGGTATCCACATTTCCATGTCGGCAACCAATTTATACTCCTTAAATTTAATTCCTATACTGCAGTCTATAGCCTCATATTTGCAAAAGTGGAAAGATTTACCATTGTCCCTTTTGGGCAGAGGACATCTCATTAGAATGGTCAGCTTCCCCCGCCTATTATACCCAATGCAAATTTTACCGATTCTATTCAAACACAAAGACATCAAAAATCTTATTAGAAACTTCCTCAAATTCATTTGGAGAGGTAAAAAACACTGCATAGCCACACACAAATTGTATAAGTCCAACTTACGACTTGGCATCAACCTACCAAATATACGTCTATACAACTTGGCATGTCTGTTCCGACACACTAGGGACTGGCTCTTACAAACGTCACACTACTCAAACACAAATCTGGAACAGAAAGCGGTTTTCCCGTGGTCCTTATCGGGCATCCTTCACACGCCATTCCCGTTAATACCCTCCGCCATCAAACATAATATACTTTTCAAGGACACAATTGCCACATGGAAAGAAATACGTAAATATTTAGGGATTCCCGGCTGCGTTTCCCCCCTCATGCCAGTAACCTCAACTCCAGGATTCCCACAAGGTGCCACCTCCAAACCATTTCGCCTCTGGGAAGCTAAAGGTCTATCTAATCTACAACATTTTTTGTCTCCACAAGGTAGATGCGTCACCTTTCATGATTTACAAAAAGATTACAACATTCCCTCTTCACACCTTTTGCAGTATTACCAGATCAGCCACTTTATGCGCAAGAACCTCCCTTCAATGAGGATAAACAATCTCCCTGACTTAGTACAAGCCAGAGACACTAAACTGACACTTTCACAGACATACAATATCCTTAGGGAACATGACACTACCATTGTACAATCAGTCCCTAATAACATAGCGAAATGGGCAATTTTGTTTCATCAATAAAATCCTATTGCTAAAAAAAAATAAAAAATAAAGGGGACCCCCAGATGTTGCCCCCGCAAGGGATACATAATTTCCTTACTTATTTATGTAAAAAGTGTTAGCATGACAGTGTAAATAAAAACACACACTTTTTTATTATACAAAAACAAAACAATGCCCAATGTTGCACATCCATCGCCGATCACGTTGTCCAGAGATGAAGATCCTTATCAATCTCAGTAAATGATTCTCACTGACCATCAAAAAAACCTGAAGACCGATGGACACTACCAATTAGAGACTAGCACCAAATGACAGCTTCAGGCCCACATTGGAATGTAAACAAAAGGCCAGAGTTTAGCCGGTGAAGTCGTTGACCAAAAATGGACAGGTCTAAGTTTTGTCAATTACATCACTGGGTATACCCCTCTCTTTTATTTTCATTTGGCTCTCAGTTAGGGAGCATGTGGAATTTTACCAAATCCCTCATACTGCACTTTAGACCTTCTTTTTATCAAGGGGTCTATTTTAAGTGTGAGTCCCTGCACAAGCTTGTGTGATCATGAAAAGTAGACAGGCACTTTTTTGCACTATTTAGTACTTTTTTGGTGGGGCTTTTCTTCACTTGGATAATATATTTTAGTTTAATAATAATACATAATATAGTTTATTTTTAAACTTTTATGTGTGAGACATTTGGAGTATTTCTTTATGTAATTTTTATGTATATAAGTTTGTATTATTTTCATATTGGACTTTTGCATACTGGCCCTTTGAGTAGTTTTTGTATTTGAATTGGTATGTGTGCTTTATTGATAGTGCAGACAAATGTTAAATGTACGGTATTTGTTTTTAATTCGGAATTAGAATATCTTATTCTTTAATTAGAGGATCAAAGATCTTCATAATAACAATAATAATAACAACAACAACAACAAAACCGGCAACAGATGTCTGTTTTTTTGTGCGTGGAAGCCTACTATTAATAAGTGTAGCAGATAAGTGTAATCAGTACTTTACAGGGAGGATTGTGTTGTGTCAACAAAGATTATAGTGACTGAACACCAGCAGCTTCCTCTTCTATTATTACAGGACTCTTAAAAGACTGTGACTCATGTGTTTCCAGTGTGAGCTAATGTTAGAGTACAACTGTGAAAGCGCTGTGTGGAAATGTATAGCTTGTGCAACAATTGCATCCGAAGGTGATAGGATGCATGGGAGGTGAAACTCTTGATGCATACACATGTACTGACCTTGACTAAGCTTTATGCATATTTCCTATTTTCTATAATAGTCTTTGTCACTTTGAGTGCGTCCCACTCCCAAGTCTCATAATGTTTTATTCAAAACATTGTACAATATGTCCAATATGTCTTGTACTCACTCTATTGTAGACATTGATAAACATAAGAAACAAAACTCTGAGAAGTCCTATTTTATTTTTATTTTTTCAACAAAGGTGGTTTAAACTGAGCTAGGAGGGAAAGGAAATGGAGGTCTTGTGCGAATACAATGTGTAAAGGATGATAGGACACAGGAATAGTGTTGAAGTTGAAGGAGGAGATTCAGATGTATCAGAATTTCCAAATAACAGAAATGACGAATGAAAACGGATCCGAATACGAAATTTCGGATGAAATTCGTTAGCGGTAGTCTGTACGAATTTTAATTTGTGGCCAAATTTTCATTGCAGCAAAGTGACATTTAAAAACAAAAAAACATTTTAATGTCACTTTGCTGCAACGAAACAAACACGAAATGGAAACAAAAGGTCGTACAGACTACCACTAACGAATTTCGTCCGAATCCCGAAACAAATTGACTTTCGGACCCAAATCCCAAAAAACTAAATAAGCAAAATCTGAATCAAAACGAAACGAAACCAAACACATTTTTTGCTGTTGCACATGTCTAGGGAGGAGCATGTGATGGGGCTTAACGCTGTTAGGGATGAGTGAGAAAAGTCTAATGGCTGAGTGAGTAAGTGAAAGAAGCCCAGGTGAAATCTAGTTATTTGTGAATAGGGTTGGGTATGGTTCTAAAGAATAAAAATTCTAAAGCAACTAAGGTCCTTTCAATTTTTCTACAAGATACCAATCGAAAAATTGGAAGATAAAGACCATGCTTTTGAGCTGTGAGGAAGCCAATTTAGGATCAAATAGGGGTTTAGGTCTTGAAGAAGTTTGGTCTGGGAATATGCTATTGTTGAAGCTTCTAGTTTGTCCAAAATCATCAACTTATGTTTACTCTAAATCAACTAAAGTTTACTCTAAATCAGTTACTGTCGGCAGTTGAGGACGTACCCAGTAGGTCATTATGAGTTTCTTGCCAAAGAAGATACAAAGATGCCCGGACTTGGTTAGTTGAGTTTAATTTGTCTCAGGTTGATGGATTACATGCAAAAAGATGATTAATATTGAGGGAACCACCTTTTCAATTAGTGATTTGGAACATGCAGGCATAAAGCTATACTTGCTCCACTATAGGGTGTCCTCTGATAACAACTGAAGGGCATTATCCCATTTTATGATAACTTTGAGGGTGGGGTTCTTTGTGAACAATTGGCGCTATAAATGAGAATAAAGCTTGGAGATACATTTTTTAGAGGTAGAGGGGTGGAAAAAGGGAGGGGTAATCAGGGTTCTAAGGTTTGAGGGAATGACAATAGGCTCTTGTGGATTTAGTATTGGTGAAGAAATGTCCTGTGCTGTAGATAAGAAAAAAGTGATTGGGTGGGAGAGCAATGTTGGCTTGTAAGAGAGAGGGAGTGAGTTTGTTGTCTTTATGTATTTTGCCTAATGATCTGGTCCCTCTTCACACTTATAGCATGTAGGTTTTAGTGGTATTTTCCTGAGGGAAAGATGGGGTGGAGTAAATAGGTAGGAGTGCGTTGATGAAAATACCTAGGCCAACTGGTGGTAGTGGATAGTGTGACCCAGGAGGTGAGAGTTGGTGTGGATAAAGGTTCAGGTGCCTTCACCAGTGATGGTGGGAAGATTATTTTATGACTGTGTGGAGTCTACCTTTCTGCCTGGGAATCCCATTCCAGAGAGTCATCTGTGTCCAACGATTGGAAAAAGTGCTCTACATCCTCTGGGCAGTGAAAGAGCGAGTTTCAACATCAGGAGCAAAAATCTTGAGTGGCCAGTTATAGTAAGGAGAATTTCATTCTTTTTCCTACAAGGGCCTTGCATTTTTGGGTAAAAGCTTCATGAATTTTAAAAATCTTGCCCAAGAAGTTTTAAAATAATAAGGGTTTATGGTAATCAATAATTAGATGTTTCTGCACCCTATAGACTTGTGGAACGTAAGCTTTGTCAGCGTAGTTGATGAAGTGGGCCATGGCCAAGCATGGTCAAGAATTTTTGGAGTAGGCTGACTCTGTGAGTTTATTCAACTGTCACTGGATCAGGGAGGCCTGTGGCAGCGGCAACACCAAGAGCGATAAAGTTATAAAGCTTATACAAGTTGGACTCCCTATTCTCTGAGACCTATTCTCAAGGTCTTCTATTTTGTCCATTAGAGCAGATTGTCTTTTTTGTGGGGTATTTTATGTTGTATTTGTTACATGTCTATGGTGTTAATGTCTATGGTGTTAACCATGCTTAACCATGCTTTAGATTCAATAATGATAAGTTGCTCCTGCAGTTCTTAGAAATTAAAAAAAAAATATATATATATATAATAATGTGTAATAAATCTTCTTAAAATATAAGCTGCTGTTTTTCTTTATGATGAATAGATCTTTCACTGTGGAATACACAATCAGTGCACACATTGAAAGATAAGCAAGCGCTGAGTATGCGAAAATCAGAGTCTTCACATGAGGCAAAACATCATCTAATATTAGAGTCCATAACATCATCAAAGTTAGTGCAAGGAGGTACTGCATTATGTGCAGATATCATGTTTAGACCCAAGTGTCTTTATTAAGTTTGATTAAAATTTACCGTGGCTACACTGATAATTTTTTTTGATAACCCACCAAAGGGAGACAACAGCAACAAAAAGGTGTTCGGGTAAATAGACACCAAACATGTCACACCTTAAAATTGCGTGTGCCTGTGAAATCACACAAAACTAATATAGCCAAAATTGGCCATAGGCGATGTTTTACTGGGTACAATCGTCATCTTCACATGTAGGTGCGCCTGATGCATGTTTGTGTTTGCATACACTATATTACCAAAAGTATTGGGACGCCTGCCTTTACAGGGACATGAACTTTAATGGCATCCCAGTCTTAGTCCGTAGGGTTCAATATTGAGTTGGCCCACCCTTTGCCGCTATAACAGCTTCAACTCTTCTGGGAAGGCGTCCACAAGGTTTAGGAGTGTGTCTATGGGAATGTTTGACCATTCTTCCAGAAGCACATTTGTGAGGTCAGGTACTGAAGTTGGACAAGAAGGCCTGGCCCGCAGTCTCCACTCTAATTCATCCCAAAGGTGTTCTATTGGGTTGAGGTCAGGACTCTGTGCAGGCCAGTCATGTTCCTCCACCCCAAACTCGCTCATCCATGTCTTTATGGACCTTGCTTTGTGCACTGGTGCGCAGTCATGTTGGAACAGAAAAGGGCCATCCCCAAACTGTTCCCACAAAGTTGGGAGCATGAAATTGTCCAAAATGTCTTGGTATGCTGATGCCTCACTGGAACTAAGGGTCCAAGCCCAACCCCTGAAAAACAACCCCACACCGCAATCCCCCCTCCACTAAACTTTACACTTGGCACAATGCAGTTAGGCAAGTACCGTTCTCCTGGCAACCACCAAACCCAGACACATCCATCTGATTGCCAGACAGAGAAGCATGATTCATCACTCCAGAAAACACATCTCCACTTGTCTAGAGTTGAGTGGCGGCGTGCTTTGCACCACTGCATACGATGCATTGCATTGCATTGCACTTGGTGATGTAAGGCTTGGATTCAGCTGCTCGGCCATGGAAACCAATTCCATGAAGCTCGCACTGTTGTTGTGCCAATCTGAAGGCCACACGTTTGGAGGTCTGTAGCTATTGACTCTGCAGACAGTTGGCGACTTCTGCGCACTGTGCGCTTCAGCATGCGCTGATCCCGCTCTGTCATTTTACGTGGCCTATCACTTCATGGCTGAGTTGCTGTTATTCCCAGTTGCTTCCACTTTGGAATAATACAACTAACAGGTGACCGTGGAATAGTTAGTTGCAAGGACATTTCAAGGAACACCTGAATCCAATGATTTGGAGGTGTGTCCCAATACTTTGGAAATATAGTGTATGTGTGTATGTGGGGGCGGGGGACTTTTTTATGTGACTTTTCTTAAACTTTTTTTTTTACACTTAACTTTATTGTTATCATATAGGGGGCTAAGAAGCCCGTTAAGTGATACTAAATTTACAGTGGCAGGCCCTCCTTAAGGACGCTACAGAAGCCGGAGAAATTACAGCTGAAGGCGGAGGTGATGTAACACACATCATTTTTGCATTATACCGGATACCGGAGAGGAGTTAGCAGGAGTTCATGTGCTGATCACCCTATGATATCCATTCACAGAGCCGGTCCTGGGCCCACACTGGTCACAGCAGAGCCCAGGATAGCCAGCAGCAGAGGGGGTTGCACGCATGTACAAAGCATCAAGTAATCAGGCGGCTCTATAGGTGCCCGAACACTTGTATGTACACAGGCATCGCCGGCTGTTTAAATTACAATCTTTTTCCTGCTATTGCATGAGCGGAGCGACATGCATGAGTGAAAGCAAGGAAAGGACGCTCACCTCTATCTAGGAAGTTACAACGGCCAGATGGAAGGTGGTTACAGCAGAACTATAGTCAAAACTAACAAGTTTGCAAAATTCACTTTTAGGGGTCTAGTCACAAAGCTACCGAAGGATCTGGCCGTAGCTTCGGCCGATCCTTCGGCTAGCTTCGGCCCCAGGACCCCTTCGGTTCAGTAGAACCAAGGGGGTGCTGTACGGGCTATTCACAATAGCCCGTACAGCTCCCGATCATTGATACCGCAAAAAAAATTAAATTTAACAAACTATGTGGAAACAGCTCCTGGGTTTCGAAATTAGAATTCACAAAGCACATTCCCCTTGATGTAGAAATCCCATGAAGGGAGCTATCCAATGAGCAAGTAATTCAGTATTAGCTTAAGATATTGAACACATTTTATTTAAACATCAAAACAGTATAAAGGTAAAACACCTAGTACAAGACATTTAAAATTGTTTAAAAGCAATGACACAGCCTCCTTATAATGGCCCAAATGATAGGACGGAGCAGTCAGGGTTAATGTATCAGCAGAATGACAGGCAGTCACTGGTGTGAGCAACTACACTGTATTACAACAGTGGATACAATTGTATCGATAGGTAACCAAGTTACTCACTTTTTCTTTGGTGGCAAGTTCGGTGCTCTCCCCCACAGTGTTTCTTTTCCACCACTAGATCCTCTCAGTCTGAGGGCCAGCATAATTGAACCCAATTTTCAGAGCCCAGATTGTCCTAAATCCACCCCTGGACACCCCTGTGACTGGACAAGGTAAGGAGAAGCAGCACAGTGATGAGCTCATATCTCTGTCACTAAGTCTTCTTTCTCTCACACTCCAGCCCTGATGAACAGAGACTGCAATAGGCTGATGTCAAATTCAGCTATTTATACTGCTTGTATTTAAAACAAAATGCATTTAATAATGTATTAATGAATACAAAGCTGCATTAATTTGTGTCTTTTATATCTGCTTTAATTGCAGTCCTCTGAAGCTGTTCTCTAATATTAAGTAGCCCCAGGATATTAACTAGGAAAAGCTGTTAAGCATTATGCTGCATGTAAACGTCATGACTGAGTCTGACACCTCAGTACCTGAGGAAGTCTGAGCACACACTGCACAGACAGGCACGCAGGGAGACAGAGTGAATCAGACAGTAAGTGTTGGTTTAGTCCCCTGTGGATGATTCAGAAGCAGGTAAAGAAATGATTCATGTTTCTCCAGCCCTGGGGACTTACAGGAAAAAATTCACAGCTAGGCGCCATAGTTAAAAAAAAAAAAAACTATACAAAGTACCTGAGGGAAAAATATGATATGAGTTTCCTGGAAAACGATGTAATCTCTTGCAATATTCAGCAAGGACATTATTACAGCCTCTAATAAACAACTGTGTGAGATAATATTTCTGCCTATGAGTAAATAAAAGGTGAAGTCAGCCAGCAATAAAGCACTCGTGGGAATAGTGTACCATTGCACTACAAGTCGCTCACTTATGAACAATCAAAATTCTACAATTAAATTATTTTCTTTCTTTCTTTCTTTCTTTCTTTCTTTCTTTCTTTCTTTCTAAGTACAGGTGAAACTTGAATAATTAGAATATCGTGCAAAAGTAATTGCAGTAAGTTCTGCAAAAGGGGCCCAAACCAAGTACTGAGTACATATGCATGCTTGTACTTTTCAGAGGTCCGATATTGTTCTATGTACAATCCTTGTTTTATTGATTGCATGTAATAATCTACTTTTTTGAGGTTGTGGATTTGGGGGTTTTATGAGCTGTAAGCTATAATCATCACAAATAATGAGTCTATCTCATATATTAGGTTCACCTTTTAAGTTGCATTAGTGAAATAAATGAACTTTGCACGATATTCTAATTATTCGAGTTTCACCTGTATATCAAGTAACTAATTTGTGTTTCTTTTTTTACCCATTTTTTCCCTCAGATTACATAATTATCTATTAAATATCAACCTAATGGGGCGTTTAATGAAATTGTAAACCCAATTACTAACATCATAATGTTTACCAAAATTCATTTTCAAACTTTTTAAATTTGGAGTAATATCTGGGGATCTTGCCATGATGGTTCTTTCTCAGACACCTGCTGTTGTAGGGTGACAACTGTTTACAAACTATTATTACTATTATTAGGGATGCACCAATATATCGGCCGAAAGTGCAATTTATGTGCCGATACGTCGGCACATCCCTGCTTTCTTTCCTCCCCGCTGGGTGCTGCTCTGTGTCCCAGCGGGAAGGAGAGAAAGTGTGACAGCCGGCCGAGCGCTGCGGGAGGAGAGCACTGTGAGCAGCCGGCGTCTCTCCTCCCACACCGCTCAGCCACCTATAACAGTGCGGCAGAGTGGTGTGGGGGCGGAGACAACACTGGCACAAGAGGCTGAGCTCTCCTCCCTGCTCTGCTCTCTCAGCCTCCTGTGACAGCTGTCAGGAAGGAGAGCGGTACAAACACTCAGTGATCAGTGATCGCTGAGTGTTTGTAGATAATTGAGGACATAGTATGTTTACTGTGTCCTCAATTATGAATGAATGGGAAGTGATCTATATCATCTCTTGTTCATTCATAGTTGTGGTTATAGTAAACATACTATGTCCTCATGCTATCAATGAACAGGAACACTCATAGAGGATTCCTGTTCATTTGTAACAGGGGCAGCAAAAAAAGAGATTGAGGACTTTGCGTCCTCAATCACTGTTTCTATTTTAAAAGGGAAATATCAGGGGACTGTTTAGACCCCCGATATTTCCCCGAAGCCCCTAAAAGTAAAAAATATAAATTATTAGAAGCATAATGAATAACAACTAGTTATTCATTATGCTCCTACACTCACAATGCCACATTCTCCCCTGGTGGAGACTACAAGTGGCCACGCCGACAGAAATTCTTCTAACATTATCCATCATTGTTAGGAACAGGAAGGTGGTCCAGAGCATTGATGTGCATCTGATGCTGGAGGACATGCATTTTGACAGGAAGTGCCTGAAAGAGGCTGGAGGAGATCAAAGTTGGAACACAGGGTGAACAAAAGGTAAAAAGTATTTTATGGGATGAGAGAAACATGGCAGTTGGTTATGATACACAGTGCAAAGAGAAAACAAAATGTCACCCAGTAAGAGTTTACATCTACTATAATCAATATTATAACAATATAATATGGTCAGTATGGTGGTGTTGGCAAGCATTGATGCCAGCACTACCATCATGGCTTCAATACCAGGTATGGAGCTTTCTACATAGCATTTGTATATACTCCCTCGGGGGAATTTATCAAAAGTGGAGCAGACAGAATCTGGAGCAGTTGCCCATAGTTACCAATCAGCTTCTCTCTTCAGTTTATTCAGTTAAGCTTTGAAAATGAAAGAGAGAATCTGATTGGTTACTATGGGCAACTGCTTCAGATTCTGTCTGCTCCACTTTTGATAAATTCCCCTGCCTGTCTTTTTGTGAGTCAGTGGATAAAGCACAATTTCCCCTACAATTCAAGCACTTATGCTGGGGTCACACCTAGGCGGATTGAATAAGCACGTTTTTCGCGCGTTCTTTTTACCGCGATTCGCCCGCGTTTCCGAGGGATGCTTGGCTGTATCCCAATGGAACCGCCCGACCAAAACGCCCCAAATAAGTCCATGTACTTCTTTGGGCGTAGGGCGGTTTCCCGCACGTTCGTACTCGCGGAAAACCGCCCAGATGGGAACCATGCACATTGAAAATAATGGCATTTCCCTGTTTGAGCGTTTTTCTGCGAGTACGAAAGCGCGAAAAAACGCCTAGGTGTGAACCGGGCCTAACTGATATATCAGTTGGCTTCTGCCTAAAACTAGCAGGGAATTGAGTTTGCAAGCTTGTGGTGGTTTTGGCACACCCCTATGTAATCACATAAGATCTAACAGCTGCCATTTTTATCTGCGCAGTAGAGGTAGTCTGTTGTCACCAGTGCAATCACACTATGGATCACACTTTTTTCTCCTGGCGTTGTACTTTTAAAAGCAGAAAACAAGGTCCTACCACTGTGTAGCTGAATACTCACCTTGTTCTGTCCCAGGAGCCTATGCCCGGGGGGCAAACAGTCTTGTGCCTAAAATCCTGCAGCACAATGATTCTGATGCAAGAAGAAGCCGCTCTTTTAGAGAACACAATTAGACATGGAGCATAATCAGTATCAGGGTGGCGGTTGAGGGTATGGAAGATAAGCACAGGAAGCACAGGTTCCCTTTAAAGATAATTTTTATAAAGTGACAGAATCTCTTACTAACCCCCCTCCCCGACCCTCTTATACAAACCTTTAAAGCACTTAGTTGCATTATTGCAGCCATCTAAACTACACAACGATTTTAGGAAAGGGGGAGCACGTGACCATCTCCAAGGATGCAGTGATCCGGCCTGAACGGCCAACTTCCATGCTTGGGCTCTGTTACCTGACATGGAGGATAATGCCATCAACCATGTATAAGCCTTGACATGGAGCTTACAAAGGGTTAAACTCCCAGAGCAATGAAGCAATAGGGGAGTATAAGTGGATTGGTGAAGAGACTCTATCACTTTGTCCTATATGGGCAAGAATGAACAGATGACTTTAAATAAAATGTATCTTTTAGTAATTTATGGACGAAACAACCCTTATAAAGTATATTTTTGCAAGGAAATAATCACTGAGATATTGATTTAACCTTACAGGAAACCAGTACTTATACAAAGATTGTGAGCTGTGACCCCTTAAATAGGGATTGGCTCGATGTTTGAGTCGAGCATGAGTTCGACTCGAACATCGGCAGTTCATGTGTTCAGCAAACACTCACACTGTCATGGCGTTTGTTGGGCAGTTTGCTCCACGGGCGCCCCACAAGCCACTGTGCCTTGTGAAGCCCTGATTGGCTAAAGCCTTGCACCTGACCACAGGTCAGGTGCAAGACTTTGCCCAGTCAGGGCCCAATACTCTGTAAGAGCCATGATTGCGCAAAGTCATGATGACTTTTCCCAATCATGGTTCACCTGTCAGATGCCATACAACTGACTGTACAAATTTTATTTTTGCTGCAGCAGGTTCTGTACATTGTACAGATGCGCCACTTTACAGGCAGTTTAAGGGGACCACCAGGCAGGATATTTAAAGGAATTTTAAATTTTTATAATTTCACTGTAAGTGATGTTAAAATCACTGCTACTTTAAACAAGGTATTTTAAAAAACAAAAATGTTTTCATTGATTCATGTCCCCAGGACTGTACCCAAATCCCCATACCCTTTTTATGGCCAATAAATTGCTAATAAGCCTTCAAAATGGGGTCAATTGATTTTCAAAGTTCTATTCCCATAGACTTGCATAGTGTGATTGTTTTCTGCGATTTTGCGGGTGCATGCACTTTTACGGCTTGACATGTTTGGTGTCTAATTACCCGACGTGACCCCATATTTTATATTTTACCCAAAAATTTGGGTGATAATAAATGTTTCATAACATTTCATAGGGAAACATGTTTTTTTTTTCAAAATTTAGGGTACTTTTTTTGTTATATAGTATAAAATAAAAACCCCAGTGGTGATTAAATACCACCAAAAGAAAGCTCTATGTGTCCCTAAAAATGCTATAAAATTTGTTTCAGTACAGCGTTGCATGACTGAATAAACATCAGTCAAAGTAACGCAGCCCTGGATACTGAAAAATGGCCTGGACAGGAAGGGGGTTTAACACCCTGGTCTTCAAGTGGTTAAACACCCAATTCTGTGCTTGGGAAATTTTTGGCATTTTTTTTTTTAGTTTTTTTTTTAGGACATGATTGATTATCCAAAGTTAATTCAGCTTCTTCTCTAACAGTCACTTTGCATACTGAACACAATTTGCTAAGTAAAGAGCCTTTAGGGTCTGTTCACACCATAGCGTTGTGCTAACAGAACAGCATGAGTGCGTTTAGGATCAGTGCACCCCATAGCACCTTCCAATAAGTGTGTGCTGCAGCACTGTGCAACTTGCGAAACCGCAATACTGTGTCTGCATCTGATACTTTTTATCACAGCATGGTAACCCAAAGCACGTTATTGTGATACCATGGGGTCTATTCATGAAGCAGCAGAAGGATCTAGCCGTAGCTTCGGGTGATCCTTCGGCTAGCTTCGGCCCCAGGACCCCTTTGGTTCAGTAGAACCGAAGGGCTGCTGTACGTACTATTCACTATAGCCCGTACAGCTCCCAAAGTCAGCCGAGCGGCTCAGTCGAGCCGAAGGCATATGCTACGGCTCGACTGAGCCGAGGTGAAAGCCGAAGCTGGCCGAGCGGCCGGCCATTGGCTGGCCGACAGCCTGCTTCCGACAGCTGGGCGGAGCATCCCGGGCGCTCCGGGAGTCTCCTGCTCCCGGCCGCCCAGGAGAGAAACACTGTTGTGTTTTTTTTGTTTTTTTATTCTGACATCGAGCCGTTGGCGTTGGTGAAAAATTCACCATAGGAATGCATTACTAGATTCCTATTGGCTATTTCAATTTGGAATAGCCAGTAGCACACTAGCTATTGCACCCGCCCACTGCTGCTGTCAATCAGCAGAGGGGACCTGCAGTTCTCCATCAGGTCCCCCCTAGTGATTGACAGCAGCAAAGGGCAGGTGCGATAGCTAGTTTGCTATTGGCTATTGCAAATTGAAATAGCCAATAGGAATCTAGCAATGCATTCCTATGGCAAAATATTTTTTTTTCTTTTTTTTGACGGCAGCAGAACCGCCGGACAATAGAAAACAGTTGGGTGGAGCTAGCTGTCACTGCTAGCTCCGCACATTAGTTTTCTATTTCTTTTTTTGAACTTTTTCACTATTTTTCTGTTCTGCTCGGTACCACAGAGGGAGCGAGCAGAACAGCCGAGCCGAATGCTGCTCAGCAGAATTCGGCTATTCACTCACTGCTGTTCGGCATCTATTAGAATAGACCGAACAGCAGCGAGTAGCCTGCCGGAGGTTGGGCTCTTGCGACACCCCATACTGTGATAAACTCTCGAATCCCATGCAACTCTATTGCGTGAACTGGCCCTTACTCTTTTGTGAATCCAGTCAGCAAAGTTGTTTTAGACAGTCTGTGTTGCCTCGCAAACACCAGTGAAATGAAAAACTGCGGTAAATAAGGTTAGAGCTAGCGTATGAAAGTTTGATTGCAGCAAATGATAATGTAGTTTTAGTTTTTCCACCTCGAATACTGCTAAGGACTGTGTATTATGTAATTGCATAATGGACAGTAATCTGCCAACATGTGTCATCATTGTTAAGTATAAATCCGAGTTCAATAAAACTTTTTTTTTCATGATATTCATACTAGAGAATATAAAGAACACAGAACTGCTTTAATACTAAAGTGGGCCTGAGGTGATTAAAAATTACAGTTGTTCCATCTCTTTACATTCAAGAGTCATTTATATCTCAGAAGAAGATTATCCCATTTATCCAGAGAATAGAAGAATAATAGTATTTTGAAGTAGGGCTATAGTAGTATTTTCAAGTATAAATTATTCTCTTAGCGATTCTTTTTTTTTCTTTTTTGTAAAAAAAGCGATTCTTAGAGTTTTAAAATCTGGAGAAGAGAGGCTGTTGCTCTTATAAGGCTCATCAACCTTTAGAGCTTTGTCTAGGATTTATGCCCGCAATAAAGTTAAAATATATTTGTTTTCATTTAACTAAGCTTATTCTTAGCATTGCCAAGATTTTCTATCATTACTGAATAAGAAACTCACCTATTCTAAAGTACACATCATGAAAAAAGTATGGCTGCCAACAGTGTTGGCTTCCTTCTTGAAATGCTAGCTGCCTGGCTGTGTAAGGCATCAAAGATCCAGGACAAGCAAATAAATGTTGGAGAAACGTCAATTTGTTTAATTGTTTAGGGTCAGTGACTCAGAAGGTATTGGCGCCATCAACCATGTATAAGCCTTGTCATGGAGCTTACACAGGGTTTGACCCCAGAGCAATGAAGCGATAGTGGAGTATAAGTGGATTGATGGATTGGAGAAATGTCAAAATCTCTACAATTGTTCAGGGTCAGTGACTCAGAAGGTATTAAAGCCAAAACTTTAGATCAACAGTGGGAGTTTACTGATTCCTTTTTTGACAGATTTAAAGCGGAAATAGTGTGACAAATAAAACATACTTGGGAGTAGGAATTTTTGTCAAAAGAGATCTGCAAAGTCTCTTCTGCTCAAAAACATTCTCCCTGTGCTAGTGAAATTCACATATATGGGTCTAACATCAGCAGGGCTGACGCAAGTTTAAATTGACGTGGATTAAAATCCGGGAGGTGGGCTCCAGGGAGAGCGGGGCCTGATAAGGGTGGAGCAGGGTTATTTCAGAAAAATATACATCCTTGGAGTGGAGTGAGGTCATTTTATGGTTTAGATTTATGTATAATTACGTTTAATTTTGATGTTATGTTTGTTCATGACTTTACTTCATATGTACACCATGTTGGTGCATGCAGTTTAGTCACTAAGTTGTGATTACTATTTGCTATAAATGTGCTGGACGTGCATCTTTTTCTAATTGAAAGATTGTATTAATGCTTATCCTGAGTGGTCTATTTGTAGAAACATAAAGTGCAGGTTGGTCTAAAACCACGGATACCCTACATCTGTCTTATTGGTCCACGGCTGTGGTACTTAACCTCTAAATATGGCTGTTAAAATATGGGACTGCTCCGGTTAATATGTCCTTTTCTTCTCTGTATGTTTTTATTGTACAATTGATACATTTACAGTACTTTGTAATTTTATATTGACCGTATGAAAATTTTAAAAAAAGTTATTAAAAAAACATTCTCCCTCTCTCCCCCAGCAATTGTTTATTTTTTGTGTACACTGGACGGTACATGTGCTGTGCAGTAGACACATTCAGCCCATTCACGGCATCTCTAAGATGCTGTAAACGGGCCAGGTGCCAGGTAGGGTGTAACTCCTGTGTGCATGGGCAGGAGTTACAACATTGGTAGCCACTCAATGGCCGAAGAGGAACCATATAGAACCCGGAAGCATCGGCAGCAGAGATGGCAGGAGGCCGAGTGGTGGACCGAAGAACGATCCAACAGTGCTGGAGAAGGACACACTTGCAAGGTAAGTAAAATCCACACACCTCACAGTGGTTTACTTCTGCTTTACCTTCCTATTTTTCTATGGCAGTTGGGCTCCATACTCTGAACAATTCTGTTTGGCTGGCCATTAACATGGCTCTGGATGACTCCAGTGATTGCAGCAGGCATTTTTTTGTTTAATCCAATGTTCATCTCAGGATCCGGCTGGCTCGATTAGTCCACAACATGAAATTTTCAACATATGTATAGCCAAGATGCAGGAGGATGATCAGAACTCCCAAAACATGTTGGATTTTTGCTATACACAACTTTAAATAAAAGTATTTTCTGGATTTGTTTTACAACAGGCATGGATCTTTCTTCTTTGTATTTTTAAAGTTGATTTAGGACAGCATTTATAAACTTTTTTCAGTCATGACATCCTGTATAAGTATGCAAAATCTCGATGCATATCAGTCTTAAATGTGGCCCATCCAAAATCCATGATAGATCCTTATTCCAGATAGGTGCCTGGTATAGATTTAAGGGGGAACTCCATGCAAAAACACAAAAAATGGGGCTCTCTCTTTCACATCAGAGTCCCCCCTTCAAATCAGACGCTCCCCTTCACATCAAACCTTCCGCATTTTCTCACCAGGATCCTCCTTTACATTAGGAGCTCCCTTCACATAAGGAACCTCTCCTATTAACATTAGAATCATACCCTATTACACTAGGAGCCCCCTTCACATTTGCTAAAACCTCTTTTCAAATCAGAGTCCCCCCTTTAAATCACAAGCCCCTCCTTCACATTGAGAGGACCTTTCATATCAGAGTTTCCTCCTCATATCAAAAGCCTCCTTCACATCAGAGTTCACATAAGAAGCCTGCTCGCACCATGGAAAGGCATGATGCTATGTGAAGATTTCAAGGCACTTTTGAGGAATCCAGAAGGCACAGATACAACCTACAGCTGTTGTTTTTTAGAGAGTCTCCTAAGGGAATATTATCCTCTATATGGGATCTAAAGCCAAACAAAGAATTCTACCTGGATATAGTGACCCTGCACCTCACTCCTTTTGCTTCCCAGCAGTAAAAATCTGACCGGGGCTGTAACCTTATTAGCAAAGTGTTCCTGCCATTTTTATAAGTATGTTGTCAATTAAGTTGCCCCTCCTACAATATCAGTTCAATCTTCCTACCACTAGCCAAAACTAGTGTCTGAAACTTTAAGGGGTCTATTTATGTGTTTTCACACAAGATTTGCACAACTTTCACCCAAGATTCTCACATTTTCCAATTGAATTTCATTGGAAAATGTGTAAATCCTGGGTGAAAGTTGTGTAAAAGTTGTAAAACTGTATAAACTGCAGCTATGAATATATGTTCCATTCCATCAATGTGCTAGTCTGCAGTTGACTAGAAAAGTGGGCATAAAGAGAAACACATCCAGGTGGTAAAGAGGCCTTTTAGAATTAGAATTATATTTCAAGGAAAAAGTATATACAGGTAGTAGTGATGAGCTGAAAGTACAAGGGCTTGGTTCGGGGAGGGTTCGGTGAACTTTAAATGACAGTCATGTTTTCAACACCAATGCATGTTTGGTGAAAGTCACATTCACTGCTTTATAAAGATGATCCTGTTATTTTAATCGGAACAGTTACCCATGCTAATTCTTCTTTTTCATTATGTTAAATTAATTTTGTTAAAGTTTTATTTGGCTGTTATCGTTCTTTACTACAATTAGAATTTGAAGGTCCTATTCACACTAGTGCACTGTGATAACCTGTGCATAGTCACAATGCATGGTAATGTTGTGCATTTCAGCCTATTAATTTTGAATGGGTTGTCAAATGGACTGCAATGCCAAACACGGCATATAGGTGTTGTAATACTAATAATCGGTTTTACAAGCGT
>NW_017306567.1:0-13635 GCF_000935625.1 Nanorana parkeri
GACGCATATATGCGTGTGTATTAGGGGGGCGCGGACTTAAAGAAAATGTTTTAAAAAATAATTGTTATGCTTCTTTATTTTTTTTATGAATTTCATTTTTGTATTACTTTTTTTTTTTACATACAACTTTATTCCTATTACATGGGGGGCTAAGAAGCCCCCTATGGGATAGCCAATTTACATGACAGGTCCTCTTTAGGGAGATATCAGGAGTCTCCAAGACCCCTAATGTCACCAAAGGACCCCCAGAGAAGCTGATGAAGCAGAGATCGGCTTCATCAGCTTCTGAAGCTGGAGAGTGACACTGAATGCAGGAAGTGATGCAATATACATCACTTCCTGCATTCGGGGACTGAGAGGAGAACTGCTCGTCGGGCTCCACAGTCTGCTCGTCACAGACGAGCAGACGAGTGGATTTTTCGAGCCCTGCCAATCAGAAGGGAGCATATGTTTTGCTGATTCTTGCTTTCTGTGTGGAAGCAGTGGTTTCTGTGTGGAGGTCCATAACCCCCCCCTTCCCTAAATCAGGGCTAGAGAACTCCAACCAAAAGGTAGTATATGCTGATTGAAGGGCTATGGGTCTCAGTTCGCAAGGAGCAATTTGGTCAGAGAGACCACTACTTCCACACAGAGAGCAAAGATCCTGTTCTGCAACATGCTGGCAGTGCACAGGGTTTTCCACTTAGGCTGTGGCTGGTTTATAAAGGGAACACACTTTAGGACTTTGTACCCCCAAGAATATATTTTGCTGACCAAAACGGTTTTAAAACTGAACTCCGGACAAATCAAAAAAACTAATGAATACAACTCTGTAAATAAATCCTAAAATGTATTTTAGAAATGTAAGCCCCATAAGAACCTGAATTTGACTTATCAGCCGATTGCAGTCTCCATACAGCAGAGTTCAGACTGGTGGAGGAAAAAGCAGCACAAGGAGCAAATCACTTACACCTGGGGAATGCTAATAGGGGGAGACAGCAGTGCGAAAGAGAGATGAGTTCATCAGTCTTCTGCTTCTCATTTCATTATCCAGTCATGATGTAGGGGACAAGCCCTGTAAGTGTTACTAAACTGTAAGAGGAAAAAAAGGGTCTCCTCCCGCAATAGACAGGTCTGTACTGTGGGGGAGAGCTGTCTGTATCTGGTAACTGGATGAACAGAAAGTCCGTTCTCAGGTAAAACCGCTACCATATATGTATTTCATCTGTATATTTCACTGTTTGCCTGACTTTCAAAGAGAGGAGATGGCATTGTCATGAATGTCGGCTTCTTCTGCGATCCGGTCCGGCCGCGGCTCCTCTTCATTGCAGGCTGGGAGCCATACCCAGCCTGCTATTGGCTATTGTAAAATACAATAGCCAATAGCAAGCTGGCTATTGCACCCGCCCACTGCCTGCTGTCAATCAGCATGGGGGAACCTGATAGAGAACTTTCTCCTTCAGGCCCCTCCTCTGCTGAGCCCTGATTGGGCAAAGTCTTGCACCTGACCTGTGGTCAGGTGCAAGACTTTAACAAATCAGAGCTTCAGTAGGCATTTTACATTGTGGAATGTCCGCGGTCGAACAAACCGTGAACATCGCATAAAGTTCGGCAAGCGCTCGAACTGCCGATGTTCGATTTGAACTCATGTTCGAATCGAACACTCGGCGCATCCCTAGTCAGGACACTATCTGCATTGTGTTTGCATGTTCCCCCTGTGCTTGTGCAGTTTTCTGCAGTGTGTCCGGTTTCCTCCCACACTCCATAAACATGCTGGCAGGTTCATTGGGTCCTATCTCAATCGACCCTGGTATGTATGTGCATGTGCAATAGGGACATTGTATTGTAAGCTCATCGAGGACAGGGACTGATGTGAATGTGCACTGTGTAAATTGTCAGCCCTATATAAAAACCTGAAACAATAATAAATAAAATAAATAGATAAATAATTCCAACTTCCAAGGCAAACTATAAAAAGCAGCTCTGACCTTTCCGAAGCACAGTCAATTATGGACCTTCCACATCACCGCTGACTTAGATACCATTTATGTGTCTCCTCATGCTTCGCAAGTTGGGCTGCTTGCCGATTGCATCCATACAACCAGGGGCACAGACTATGCCCTCAACATGTACAATACATCACTTCTGCAACAGTGCAGCCCATTGACTGAAAGACCTTTCTAGCACCTTCACAATTTTGCTGCAGTTACCTCTAAACTGCAATATGCAGATTGCACACCAGGGGTCCTTTGAGTCTCTGATATCTCTTTACAGTAACACTAATTTCAAGCAGATACTTTCTTTTACATGCTGCAAGTTCTCCACGCTAAATATATGTAGGCTAAGACCCACATTTTCTGATGCTGCAATCATTTCTCTAGGGGGCCTAGATGTAATGCCAGTTTTTGTTAGAGGTAATTCAGATGTCCAGATTCTTACTTCTTATTGCTACCATTTAAAGTGACACTAAACTCAGGAGTTAAATCTTAAAAATGCATTCAAGTGCCTTAACTATTAACTAACAAAAATGTATTTTATTTGTGTATCGCTCAGCTGTAGATCTCTGAATTGAGGCTGACTGCTGACACTGTCCTTCCTTCTGGAGGGGGGCTACTTTTGTTCCCCATGGTCCCTCTGTGTGTTGTAAAGTAGCCACCGCTCCAACCTCACTCCCGTGATGGACTACAATCTCATGTTTAGTTTACTAATTTGTATTGAGTTTGTAGTCCATCATAGGAGCAAGCTTGGAGCGGTGACTACTTTACAACACACACATGGACCATGGGGAACAAAAGTAGCCCCCCTCCAGAAGGAAGGACAGTGTCAGCACCAATTCAGAGATGATTTGAGGATCTACAGCCGAGTGATACACAAATAACATACATTTCTGTTACTAGTATGTATTATCAAGATTTCACTCCTGAGTTTAGTGTCACTTCAAAATCTGATTGCAATGCCTCTATGGTAGCTTTATCAAATCATCGTCAAACAGATGGCAACATTTGATAAACATTGTAACATTTTAAAGGTCAATTTAATGGGTCCCCTCCTACATGTTGCTGCAATAATGTATTTATTGCTATTAATGGACCGGTAAAGGGGAAGTTGTATAAGGCATCAAAAAGATTTCTTACAGTATGTATGGGAAGGTTCTCATTTATCCAGGTCATGGTATAACTAGTAGTAGATAATCACATTCAAATGTCCTCTGTAATGTTGAGGACATTTTGCAGCTTATCTAAGCTACTTCTAAGTTAGGAGCATACCCTGGCATTTGTTGCCACACTGATTCAACAAGCTTGTGCAAAAGTAGAAGTTGATTGTCCAAGAACAGGATGGGAGGTGTAAAAGTTTATGGAAAGAACAATGATTGTAAGAAGGTGACCAGGTGGTCCCTCTTAGACTGTAAGCTCTCATGGGCATGGCCCTCCTAATCATGTTTTAAACTGTATTGTAACTGTAATGTCTTCCTTATATTGTAAAGCCCTGAGCAAACTGTTGGCACTATATAAATGCTGAAAAATAATAATAATAATAATATGGCAATAAATGCCAGGGTATATTTTGATATTCATCAGAACTAAAGAAGAAGGTTGGATAAGTGATTTTATATTGTAACTTTCTTAATTCTCATTTTTGGAGAGCAGGTGGAGAGTTAAACTAGAAAAGATGGTACATGCATGAATCTATAACCAGCCTGTATAGCAGGGCGCACATTGGGAAGGCTTACAACAATACAAAACACAAAAATTCCCCAGCCTCAACCTGCCAGCCAGCCTGCAACCAAACAAGTAGCCCTGTCAACAGTATGCATTAAAATCAGAGGTTTTAGTTGCACAAACTGCATGTAATTTATCAACTTCATTAATATGATCACACTTGGAGACTCGGATACATAGAGTTAGGACCACACTTTGCAGAGGTGCCTTGGCGCGGCAGTGTGGCTTCTACATATTTTTGGCCAAAAGTTTGTGCAACTAAAACCTCTGATTTTAACGCATACTGTTGACAGGGCTACTTGTTTGGTTGCAGGCTGGCTGGCAGGTTGAGGCTGGGGGATTTTTGTGTTTTGTACAGGTGGAGAGTTAGTCCCCATTTACACTTGAGCATTGGCACTTTTGAACATTTTTCGCTCCTGTTTGCCTGTTTGTATATGCGTTTTTGGTGCATTTTCAGGCTTGATCTTTTTTGTTTCAGTCAATGGAAAGGTAGTTACTAGGAGGAGGAGATGGTTGTTACATGTGTTTTTTTGCATTTTTCCAGGGGCTCCAATTATAGTCTAGAAAGCTAAACAAAAATGGCAACCGCACAAATCAATGTATAACTAGTAAGGTGCATGTGGGAGGGCTTTCCACAATACAAACACAAACATTTTGCAGCCTGCAAAACAATTTCCCAGCACAGTTACTAGCCAATCGTACCCTGTCTTATAATTTGTGTAAAAAACAGAGGTTTTAGTTGCACAACTAGTGCCACTAGTGTCCTAATAGGTTGGACTTGATGGACTAATGTCTTTATTCAACCTCAAATACTATGTAACAACTTTTACAAAAAATATGTGGAAGCCACACGTCTCGTGCCTCATCAAGGCCCCTCTGAGTACTGTGGTCCTAACTCTAATCTATGAGAGCCTCCATATTGGAGCATATATAGCAAAGAACAAATTGAGTGCAGTTTCACCAGCAGGCAGCCCATTCCTGCACACCAGAAGCCCAGCACATCACAATTGCAGCTGACGCCTCCTGTGTGTCCCCACACCAAATCCAACAAGTGAAACAAATGGAAAACACACTCATCAATTCATTACTAGCTAGTAAAGTGCACATGGAAGGGCGTTACACAGTAAAAAAAAAAAAAATTACCAGTGTACTTACCAGTCAGCCCGCAGCAAACAAATAACGTCATCTAACTATTCGGGTTAAAACATAGGTTTTAGTTTTACAACTTTTGCTAAATATGTGGAAGCCACACTGCCTCGTCAGGGCCCCTCTGTGCAGTGTGGTCCTAAGTCTAGACTTTGAGAGCCTATGACGTCGCAGTGTGACTTCCACATATTTTGTAGAAGTTGTGCAACTAAAACATCTGTTTTTAACACAAATTTTTAGAGAATGTAATTTGTTTTTTTGCCGGCTAGCCTAAGGCATCATTTACATGGGAAACGGCCGGCAGGTACAGCTCCGTGCACGGCCGTATCGGGCAGCTCCTGGGAAGGACAGGTGCTGCGTGTGATTAGTACGTAGCCCCTGTCTTTCTCTATGGGAGTATGCGGCCATACGCGCCCTACGCTCACCCCAATTGCAGGTCCATATGGGTTCGGGTGTCCTGGCTTGGACGCAGACAGGATCCATCCTATCAGCGTATGAGTATGTACACCCGCACCCGTACAGACCTGCAGGGCGGGTGAGTGTAGGGGGGAGTACGGCCGCGTACTCCCATAGAGAAGAACAGGGCTGCGTACTAATCACACGCAGGAGCTGCCCGATACGGCCGTGCATGCAGCACGGAGCGTTAAAGGATTTTAAAGGATTTGTGCACTGTGAAGTGGCTAGTGAGTCTGGAGTTCTGTACTGCCCTAGGTGTCTGTAGCCCTGCACCCTCTCTCCCATGTGAGCTGCTTAAAGGAGAACTATAAGGTGAGCGATTTACACTCATCCTCATAGTTAGAGCCAACATTGAAACTGTCACTCTATTGATCTGGAAGTGAGCAAACACATACAGTCGCTCGCTCACTTTCGATCATCTCCCTGCAGGGAGCGTTGACTGTCAGTCACCGCTCCCTGCAGGGATTCCCCCCTCCCCTCTCTGATCCTCTTCACTGACTGGAGGAATGGATGGGGGAGCTGGCTCTGCCTCGAGATAGGTAGAGCCAGCTGTCAATCAGCCAGCTGGGACAGCTCTCCGTATATAGTGAGCAATAGCTTGCTATATACTGAGCTTTGGGTCACTGGAGGACGTAAGTATATGTCCTCCCGTGACCCTAAAGAGAACTATGGTATAAAAAGGTTACCCCATAGTTCTTTTTTAAGGAATAAGATCTATGAAAACCCATAAAGTGACTGGAGCCCAACTTTATATTTGTATTGCACAACCAGCTAAGGACTCATCCCTGAGGTGACATGTCAGCCCACCCTGCCTCTAAAGTCCCCCACATGCTCCTATGGGTCAGGGGGGTGCTAGAGTTACACTTACTATTAAATGTCAATGTAGACCAGAGAAGAAAAAAAAGTAAGAGCATCTTTTTTAGCTTTATAAAAGTTTGAAACTTGTGTAAAATAGTAAAACCCATGAAAACCTATGAGAAAAAACCTGAGATGTTCTGTCTGTGTTGAGGTACTTCTGAATTGAGAAAGCTGGTCAGATGACCAGTGAAACGTCTTCCAGAAAAATACAGCAAGTCCAGTTGCCTTGTCTTATTTTTTACAGATATACTGACACTTGGCTCTCCCCTTATATGAATAGACCTCCTTTCCTCCACACTTCCTTCTGAGGCAAATCTGATCTCTTTTTGCAGCCTGATTAATCGTGACCCCGCCCTTGAGAGGCGGATTAGCACATCGGTTAGCAGAACGTATTGGCTTCACAACATTACACACTTCTATATATTGCTGTGAGAGTGAGGAAGAGGATAAGATCTGACGAAGGGGGCGTGACCCCGGAAACGTGTCATTGTAAGGAGCCCTGTGCTGTTATACAAGCTTCTGTGCAGCTTGTTTCAGATGTCATCCAGGCTTACCCATTATACTTTTATTTTGATTCACTTTTGTGAGTATATTTTTATTGTTACTTCAACATATATTATTAAAAACTATCTACACTAGGGTGGGCGCCCTTCTCTTTTGCTTTCTCCCAAATCTGATCCCTGCCTGACCTTTTTTTCCCTGTTTTTTTATTTTATATTATTATTATACAGGATTTATATAGCGCCAATAGTTTGCACAGCGCTTTACAATATAAGGAAGACATTACAGTCACAATACAATATAAAACAAGATGGTAAGGAGGGCCCTGCCCGTGAAGGCTTACAATCTAAAAGGGAGGGGCAAGTGATACATGAGGAGGTAGCTGCGCGGGGATGATTGTTTGAGAAAGTGATGGTTCAGTGGTTAGGTTGAGGTGGGATAGGCTTCCCTGAAGAGATGAGTCTTAAGGGATCGCCTGAAGGCAGTCAGTAGACTGCCTTTAGGGTAGAGAGTTCCATAGAATGGGAGACACTCTAGTGAAGTCCTGGAGGCGAGCATGGGAGGAGTTGATGACGGAGATGGAAAGCAGGAGGTCTTGTGAAGAGCGGAGGGGACGGTTAGGGGGATACTTTGACACCAGGTTGGAGATATAGCCGGGGCCAGAGTTGTGGATGGCTTTGTACGCGGTTGTTAATATTTTGAATTTTATCCTTTGGGCTATTGGAAGCCAGTGTAGCCAGGGACCGATGTGAATCTACAGAGAGCTACAGGGGAGCCACTAGATTAAGACTCCGTAAAGTTAAAAGTGTTGGTCCTCCAACAGACTTTTGGAAGATAGATGCTAATGGTTGGAGAGGCATTCAGCTGCACAGGCAGCAAGAAAGGGGAGTATTAATATTAAAAGGGAGTCTTCTTTAGAAGGTAACCCTTCACATAAAAAAAGTTTTATATAGCAACAGTGCCATTATATGTATTTTCGGAATACCTTCAAAATAGGTTACTCTCTTGGCATTAAAATAACAGTAGCATAACACTGCCAGTGAGTATATAATAATAACTCCTAAGTATGAAAAAGAAAAAACATGGTGCTTTTTTCCAGCAAAATGTGTGAATGTTGGAAATGATCAGCGAAGCCAATTAATGCAAAAGGAAGTAAAGCAAACAATTTATTTCCCATAATTGCAACTCATAAACTCCTGACATTCCAGAACATTCTGTGGATAGATTTTGTGTGTGCTCATTAAAACATTAAGAAAGTGCCAATTTGTTGAAAGTTTCTGCTTTTCTCTGTGACACGATACATGGTTAGGTGTTTCTCATTCCTCAGCTACAGTATGTGCTATCAGATTTTATTTTTACATTCTAACAAGTTGCAATGTAACATTAAAGGGTGTTTTTTGTAATGGAGAATGCATGTCAAAATACAAAAGTTAGTAAAGAAAGCTGAATTCTGAGTGAACAAATACACATGTAAACTTTTTTAACAGCCAAAAGATTTGCTATTTTATTCAGCCAGTTTTGTGATGGAATCACTCCCGCTACACCACATGGGCAACCTAACTTTTCTTTATTATAGTTAAGAAATATAGCTTGGTCACCTTCCCACCCCCATACATTGTTGACTGGTTAACAAAGTGGTGGCACACAGTCATTCCTCTGCTCCCTGTTTCCCTCATGTGACTCAATCACTAGGACAAGTAACCTGTAATATCACGCAAACAAACACAAGAACTGCTAAGGAACCGCCCTGTTTAGCACTAACCACCTACATACACATTTCCCTAAGTAGCTTTGCATAATATAAACATACACCTTAGCACTTCTGCTCAGCTCTACATTAATGTTGTAGTATTCTCATTGGCAGCCTTTGCAAGTTTTCCAAAAGTCCCACTTTTTTCCAGGCAGTCCTGTCATGTGCTTCGATGTCAGGATCTGCAGGACAGATGAAAGTAGCAATGCATCTTCTTGCTTCCAGTGGTCCACCATTGTGCATGGGATTCCAAGGCTCTGTCCACATTCCAGGGCTGCAGCAGGAGTGGAGAAGAGAGCTGGCCAGAAGATCAAGGAATAAGTATTCCTCTGTATTACATCAACCAAGATTGAATGAGCATTCGATTTCTAAATTCATGGGGACCATCAAAATGGGATTTTTGTTAGCAGCCTGGAGTTCAGCTTTGACAGCTCACATCACCAAACCCAGAATAAATGAAATGGTTAGGTTGTGTAACAGAAAATAAATATCAGGCTATGCTTAAGAATAGAGATGAGACTGGGCTTGGAGTGAGCCCAGTTTGCCAGAGTTCACCCAAGCCCGCTCAAAACTGTGGCTGCCACCCCCTCACCCTAACCCAATCAGTGACAGTAGTTACAGCGGGGGCATTTCATACCTCTTTGTGATGTATAGCTGTTAGGTGGGGAATGTGCCTCTCCACATCTGATTAGGTCAGGAGGAGGGGAAGGCAGTCACAGTTTTCAGCGGGCTTGGGTGAACTGGGTTTGCACCAAGCTTGGCCTGATCACTACACTCACAAGAAGAAACACTTGTACTCCCTACAGATTTACACACACATATAAAAGAGAATTTAGCTGTTTTGGGCACCCTAGTTGTGGTGTCAAATGTCAACTAATTTATTATACCCATAAAATACATTTATCACACCTAAAACCTGATACTTAGACAAAATCTCATATTAAAATGTAAACATTATCCTTAATCTCACTATAACTCCTAACAATTACCATTGTTGTAGTGTCAGCATGTAAGTAGACTCGTGGGATGCTATAGCAGCTGGGAAGGTAACATTTTGTTGTCTCGACTGCTGGCTTTCTTGTAGACGTAATATGGTCAGCTATAAAGCTGCCTGATCACTTCTACATGCTGAACAAGGTGCCATCTAATCCAGCCCTCTGCCCCTCCTCGACACACACATACACTATATTGCTGGGGATAAGGCTATTTGAGCACAGTCTGTGCTCAGTCAGCTTCAACAGAGTCTATTAGACCCTTGATATCTCCTTAAAGAGAACTTGTTATTTTATCAGCCCCCTTGTCATAGCAATAAAGTTAAGTTAAATACAATTAAAAAGTTACTTTTTATGCTCTATATTCTACCCCTGTCTGTTTTAAAGTGCAGATCATGGTAAGCTGAAAAATACACATCTACATGTGAATGAGTCAAAATAGGTAGCTATACCCCCCTCCCAATTCCTATGTTCTGTTTAGAGAAACCATACAGAGTTTCAATCACAGAGAATCAGCATAAAGGTCAAAAGCTACTGCTATGCTCTGCCTTTAGAAAGCTCATAATGGTCTATGAATTCTGTGTCATTGATACACTCTTCATTATGTGTATATTTGAGTTTCAACTGAGTCTAATAGACCCCCGATGTCTTCTTAAAGCCAACTTGTCATCTTATCAGCCCTGTGTGATATCATTAAAGTAAAGGTAAAAAAAAAAAGGAAACAAATGGTTCCTTTTCCCATGTTCTAAATGCTATAGCTCTCTGGTTTAAAAGTACAGATTATGGTAGCTTCAAGGGAATATTACACAAAAGCATGTGAATGTGAATGAGTCAAAGGAGTGGCCATCCCCCTTCCATGTTCTGTTTAGAGCAACCATAGATAATTTCAATCACAGAGAGACTGCGTGAAAGAAAACAGCTACTGCTTTGCTCTGCCTATAGAAAACTCATAATGGTCTATGGATTATGTGCCATTGATGCACTCTTCATTGTGTGCTTATTTGAGCTTCAACAGAGTCTAATAGACCCCTGCTGTCTTCTTAAAGAGTCATCTTATCAGCCCTCTTGTGATAGCAATAAAGTTAAGTTAAAAACAGGCAAAACAAGTTTGAACATTGAAGTTTAATCAAATACATTTTAAAAAGACAAACAACAAAAATGTAAACCACCTTCTCCCTTTGCCCCCACATACATGCACATACAAATGCAAATGTGCATGTCGTAAACACTTGTATTCCTTGCAGATTTATACAAACATAAAGAAGAAAATTTTGAAAAACACTAACAGGGTTATTCACAAAAGGGTGCAGAGTCTGGAAAAGTCAGGAGAAGTGAACAATCTTGGACAAAATAGCTGAACTGGAAGGTGAGCTGAATTGGAGAATTTTTCCAAATCAGCTATTTTGTCCTAGATTGTTCCCTTCTCCTGACTTTTCCAGACTCTGCACCCTTTTGTGAATAACCCCTAAATCTATAACTTTATAACGACTCATGCAGAAAGTTGCACTGCCAGTTCAATTATGCAAAACAATATATAAGGTGGTAGGTGGCAGTTCATACATGACCCAGACTGCTGAGATGCTGGAGTCTGTTACCTTAGTGATCTAGTTTTCATATTGGTTACTGAAGGCTTTGAATATCATCTTTTTGTTCTGGCTTTCTGGCATTTTTCATAGATGCTGAAAAAATGTGAGTGGGATTGTACAAACAGTCTATATAGAAAGGGAAAATATGGTACTGGACTCCCACCCACATGTTGTAAAGGTTTACCCACATTAGCAGCATTTGGTTGCCTGTTCTAAATATTTAAATATATCTTACGTCAGCCAGTTAATGAAAATAATGTCATTTAGGTGTAACAGCCCATTCATTCGATTTCTAATCACCCGAAGACATGATAATAGCCTTCCAGACTGTAGCTCTTTAATAATGTCCGTACATAGCTTCCAGCAACACAATCTCTTTGGCTAATTATTTATTTGATATATGCATCCTAGTAGGACATTACAGGGAGTTAAGGACAAGATGGATGTTGGGAACAAAGTAACTTGGATTTCTCTTTCCACAATAGCGATCCTTCACATCTGTTAAAGCAACCTGGAACGTATTGCAGGGCGCAATCTGTCTCTCCTCTGTGTTCACTGTAATCACATCCATAATCCTAACCGCTTTATCTGCCAACACCTGGGTCCCTTCGGCGTTCATCCACGTGTGAAGCATTCAGTCAGGTGCAATGCTGGCTACAGGAGGGAAGCTTCATTCTTTTTCCTGTTTTTTCGATAGACGTGTGAAAGTGATCAAGTTTAAAGGAATACATTGTGAGGAAAATATAAGAGAATGTTAAAAAAATATATGTTTCTTTTATGTCAGGTAAATATATTTCCTACAAATAGTTTGTACTCTCATTTTCAGACAGTAGATGAAGCTTTAGGTTCCTTCTCACATGTCCAGTATGCTCAACTGATCTGCAATAACCATTGCATGGTAGGTTAAGCTGGAACTTACACACACGCATGTGCATGAGTCAAAGCAGTGCCCTTCCCCCCTCCCTGTTCCTACATGTTCTGTTTAGAGAAACCACAAATAGTTTCAATCACGAAGAGATGTCATGAAAGTAAACAGCTTCTGCTGTGATCTGCCTTTAAAAAAAACAACTCATAATGATATATGAATTCTGTGTCACTGATGTGCCCTTCATTATAAGCATATTTGTAAGGATGAGGTCAAGTTTGGACCGAACTGGTCTGAACAAGGAAGTGCCATGGGCACTTGCACCCAATTATATGCAGTGCAGGTATGTCCCCGCCCTGCCGCTGCATGTAAACAAAGGGGCGAGATGCGTGTGCTTACATAATTTACCTAATATGGCCACAAATTTGGTAAATGGCATTTCCCAAATAAAGGAAGGTAGCCATATAAGGTCAAATGCATCACTTCATTCAGCTCTTTTGCATATGTCAAGCTGCAGATGGGGAATTCCCCATGTGCCTCTGCTTACAGTTCCCAGGACTTTTTCTGGTTTCTTTTATATTGCTGTTTAACTTTTAAACTATGGAGATACTGTGGCCCAAATTGTTTATGGCCGGGACCTGAGTAATAGATGCCACACCCCAGAAAACAATAATAGAAAAAAGAGAAAAGATGGGGTTTTTTGAGCACCAAATGACAACTCCAAGATAATTAGCAATAAAAAATTATTTTATTTAATATTTGTATTTAAAAAGTATTTGATTCAAATGCAATACATTAATATAAAACAACCAGCTAAACAGATTTCTCCTTGTGAACTCACTCCATTTTGGAACCACCCATTTGTAATGATATGATTGAAAAATTGTGTAATGGGGAAGCAGCCCATTCATAAATCCACAGTATGTGGATGATGGGTGTCATGCTTACCACATACTGTGGATTTATGAATGGGCTGCTTCTCCATTACACAATAGTTTTATAACTATATGGTTCTGCTTTGATCAGTGGTCCTCGCTCCTCTCTTTCTCCCCTGGGAGGACGGTTTTGGTGTGCTGCCCAGATGTGGCCGTCTGGTTACACGCTCGTCAGCCTGCTAAATTGGTAGGTGATATCCCTACCCAATCATGTGTTACATATAGAAGCATGGTTTGATAGAGTATGATTATATGTATAATTCTTTCTCTAAATATGCAGATATTCTCCTTCTCCTGAAGAAGCGCCTAAACGTCGAGTAAAGACTTCACTCCTCCATTGTCAACCATCCTTATCTACTGTTTAAATCATGTTAAAATTCAATCATTCTTTTATGTACTCTTGAATGGGATGTTCATCAGTGGAGTGAGCATTAGTTCATGTCCCTCCACTTTTGAATCAATCCTAATTAATTTTTCAATCATGTCATTACAAGAGGGTGGTTCCAAAATGGAGTGAGTTCACAAGGAGACATCTGTTTAGCTGGTTGTTTTATATTAATGTATTGCATTTGAATCAAATACTTTTTAAATACGAATATTAAATAAAATAATGTTTTATTGCTAATTATCTTGGAGTTGTCATTTGGTGCTCAAAACCCCCCATCTTTTCTCTTTTTTCTATTATGGAGATACTGTACTGATTCAGTTATTATTGAGAGAAAGGCAGACACTTGGAGAGCAGGGTGAGGCACCCTCCTCCCCCCAAAGCCCAGCCCCAGCCCAGCCCCTGCCCTGCCCCAGTCCCGGTCACTAAGCTATGAATGGCGGGGGGAGGGAGGAGATGCGGA
>NW_017306567.1:13798-24643 GCF_000935625.1 Nanorana parkeri
GGAGGAGCCTCCCTGTCCCTCACTTGCTCATCACTGATGAGGCATCTAGATGGATACCTTCAGTGTTTTTTTTTTTTAATATAATTGGATGGCTTGTGTTAGGTTACACAAGGAAACCCTCTGTTGTGTAACCTAGTATAGGTGCCAAAAACTGGATGAAGCACCTACTGTGAACAGGCAGTGCTCTGTCCATGACAAGTTACACAACGCGGAGGCTTTCACTGCTGTGTAACCTGTTAGTAGCCGGTCTGAATGGAGAAAAAATGTCTGCTTCAGAATTGAAGCTGACAGCTTTTTATTCCATAATGGCAGGTAGGGCTCTGCTTCACTTCTCTTTTCCAGACCGTATGTCCCTGTTGGAGAGGGGTGGTGTTAGGATCCAGAGCGCCTCCAGGTGGTGATGGAGCTGAGCCCTGCAGTTTCTGGGCTCACCTGCAGGATTCTCTAGGCATCCAGGAACTGCTAGGTACCAGACCAGCACTGGGTGGTGCTGGGACCTGCAGCTCCAGTGCTCACCTGCGGGTGTCTCCCAGCTGCCAGTACTTAGCCATCACCTGGTGCTTCCTGGGAGGATATTTAAACCCTCCCCGCAGTCAGGATGATGGCTCAGTATTGTTTCCTGTGAGTCCTGATCCCAGTCCTGAACCTTGAACCCGATTGTTTCCTGTGAGTCCTGAAACCTGTTTGAACCTTGTTACCTGTGATTCCTGAAACCTGTTTGAACCTTGTTACCTGTGATTCCTGAAACCTGTTTGAACCTAGTTACCTGTGATTCCTGAAACCTGTTTGAACCTTGTTACCTGTGAGCCCTGTTGTTGGTTGTTGCTGTTAGTCTGCTGTGTATATTAAACAACCTATACATATATCACATACTTGCCTGGTCCGTGTGGTCACACGTGTTTGGTCTGCCTGTGTGGGTACCTGCATAGGTGTGGGGTCACCTATGCCGGTATCCCTGACAGGTGGTGTTTGAATTTTATAATTCAGTACACTTGTGGTGCAGTGTAAATACTTTGCAGGTTCTGGTAGGATTGCACTCTGCTTGCAAGCATGGTTGGGATGCTGTATTGGAAAAAAGTGAGTATGTGTTGCTAGGGAACATAAAATCATGTTGATTGGGTTGGTAAAGGATGAAATTACATTGGTACTGATTACATTTAAACGCCTCCACCTAAACCACATGAACCCATAAACCATGTATCAGAAATTGAATACTATATAACGTTGGTGATTCTATACAATTATTATTTCATTCTATTGGTGAGACCAAGAAGGAATTTTTATTGCATTTTATGAGCAACGTGTACTTCCTCAGGAGAATGGGGATGATGAAGTAGATATGTAAATTGAAAATAAAAAAGTCAAAACACAAATCCAAAACCATCTACACTAGGGTGGGCACCCTTCTCTTTTCTTTTTTTCACAGTGTTGCAGCTTCCCACGCTGAAATGGGGCAGCACTCCTAGTTAACCTCGTTTTGTACTATTCATCTGTTGGTCACACACACACACACACATACAGTGTATGCCAAATGCTTGCAGCTAGAAAATCAGCAACTTGTTAAAAATCACAAGTCTGACTTATGTGCGTGTGATCTCACATGTCCAAGAGGGGAAGACCACAGAAGATAAATAGAGGATTTGCACGCCAAATCTGTAGATATTATAACAGTGATCAACTAAGACAATAATGATGTATTATCCTGTTCATAATTCCTAACCTAGTCTATATAAAATCAGCCATAGATCCAAAATCGGTTGTTTACGATCAAACATTACAAACTGCAAAGGGGTGTTCCATGTCTAAACATAAGTTTAGACAGCACGTCACATCAGAACCGCTGGCTGCACGGAGCTCTATCGATCTGCCACTACGGCTCAACCTGGCCAGCTGAGTCCGTCCTACACCAATGCACACTGAGGATTCCACCCTTTGAATTGACAGCCGAAAGGATTACCCCCCTGCTCAACATCGTATCACCATTCCACTGAGATTTTTCCCCACACAGCCATGATCATCATTCCATTCTCCACCAGAGATGTTATGGTCCAGCTATCATTCCATAGAGAATGAAAAGAACATTTCTACACAGATGTGGTGAACATCATTTCGCTTCTTCAATAAGAAAAACCTCTAACAGTGAGTGAGTTTATTCATTTTTCTTTTTTCCCCAACTCATTATGAATAATAAATTTTCGTTTAGTAGTGCTCCTCTATTCTTTTCATTGATGTCTAAACATAATAATATGTAATTTCTTTAACTCCAAACACTAATGCGTGGATATATAGACCATACCAGTAGGGCCTGAAGCCAATCCTAATTAATACAAATACATGTTCTGTCGTGTGACTTCCTCTGGGATGGCCTCTGGAAGGTACAAGACGAAACACATCGGTGGGTAGATAAATGCTGACATCACCAACAGAAAGTGAAGTAGCTCTGCAAAGTGGTCTGTAAACGGGATATTTCCATATTACTGAGTGCGGCTTATCTAACCAGCTGGCAGCCGTTCGGATACGAAGGTGGGTGCGGGGGGGAGATGTTATATGTGAAAGATAAATCAATTGCTTTTCTAAGTTTTTTTTTAAATCTTGGTGTTTAATAAAACGTTTTTTTTTTTTATGTAATCACACTATGGGTTCTTTTAAAAAAAATTTGGGGACTATATGCTGAAACCTGTTGGAGAGGAGAGGAGAGGTGATTATTGTACATATGTGAATTGGATTCAGTGGACCAGATGGGAAGAAAGAACTAACATCTTACTGGCTGTTTTATGACCATTTGAATGTGATGATCCACCCTATCTGGTGAGTTCGGTATGTGGAGGTGATATTGTACATGGATGGGCACGTGGATCCCACAGTAGAACATTAATGCTATGGCTGGAAAATACATTGTTGCATGCATCATTGAATGCATCCAAGGACATCTGTTTATTATTCAGGACTAATGTTGATGTTTCTGTACTAACATATTGAGGGAAATTTATAAAAACTGGAGCAGAATAAATCTGGAGCACCTTTGCACGACAACCAATCAGCTTCTATTTTTCATTTCCAAAACTTAACTGAATAAACTGAAGCGACAAGCTGATTGGCTGGCCTGGGCAACTGCTCCAGATTTTGTCAGCACCAGTTTTGATAAATTCACCTCATTGTTTCTTATATGTGTTCATAGCCCCGGGCATTTGTAAACAGTCAATGAAGGCATAGTCCACTGTTGTCACCATCAGGGAACCCAACCTGAGAATTGTCATCTGGCTATCAGTAGGGTGCATGTAAAGAGAAGGTGCCTGCAAAAAGACTGCAAGAGATTAGCAGCACTGAGATGTAATAAAGAATGATAAAAGGTAAAATCAAGAATGTTATATAAAAAAATCCAATTATGTGTGACATGATGGTTTAGGAAACTAAATCTCATTTATTTAAAGTTAATATCTAGTTTAATGCAAATCTGTTGCATTGTCCTTGCTTGGCAACGTACAGGTTCCCTCTAAGCGGAACCCAACCTTTAGACCTTATTCTTAAAGCATCATTCACTTGCTAAATTAACTTCCCCCATCTGCCTCCTCCACATTCATCTAACATATTCACAAATAGTTTTTTTTTTTACTAAAAGTTGATGTGTTAAACTCTTCTTCCACATTCCTCGCCTAGTCAAGGATGATGAAGTGATCAATCCTGCTGCCTCCCGGGATGTGCACATTTCAGTGAAGGGCACATGCATGCCACGAGATCCCACAAATGTGCAGGCATGACACAGGTCTCTGCCAGGTCCCAAATACATTGTAGAGAGCAGCGCTATATCTGCACATGAGTGGGAGTATCAGGAAATTACCCACAAGAGCAGCTCCAAGATGGGGGCACAGAATGAGAGAGGCAAATGGAGGACTTTGGTTACAAGAAAAACAACATCGGATACTATGGACTCCATGTTTTGTTTTTTTTCTATATTGATATTACAAGTACAACTTATATATTGTGCAAATGTAGTTTTCCTCCACAGGATGAAGGTTCTCTTTAACCTAAGTCCTACTCGCTAAAGCAAATACTTAAACTCCACCAAACACTAAAGTCTAAATCTAAACCATTACCATGAAAACGATGATTACAATGAAAATCTGCAATTGTTTGTACCAAAATAAGACATGCAAAACATTTGCCTCAAGTGCTTCTGAGTGAACTACAATTGCTCCCAACTGAAAAGCATCAGCACACTGTTACAATGTTACGATGTTTTCCTGGTAGCACGAGCTGGCCACTGATTACTTGTTTTAGTTGTTGCCTGGGGCTTCATTTAACACAACAGCAATGTGTATTTTAGGATTACAGAGGCTCCAATGCTAAAATAAAACTCTTCAGTCCAAACAAAATGAATGTTATTTATTGAACTGAGGTCTTCAAGACAGAAGGTTTCCATTATCACGACTGTGACAGCTCTGTTAAAGTTATCAAATCACTCTGTGTATCTCCTACCTCTCATGTTAAGTGGTTTTGACACCTTCACAATTAACTTAAGGCAGCTCAATGACTGTTACAGACAATAATTGACAGCAGAATTCAACTGTTTGGAAATGTATTTGCTGTGGGTGACAAGTTTCTTCCTGGGCTATTTTGTATTAGACTAGTAAATAGGAGGCAGGGTTATATAGTTACATGTAAATCACCCCCACCTCCCATTAAAAGACAACTTGCACACTAAAGGTGCCCATACACTGTGCGATTATCGCACGAAAACCGCGGGAAATCACGCGATCGTACGATAATCGCAAAGTGTATGGCAGGCGTGCAACCGTTTTTACTGTACGGTCGCACATCTTTTGTCTAAGGAGCATGTTCGAAAACCAGCCGAAAATCTTACGAATTTCGGCTGGTTTGTGGCATGCTCGGGAGACAAATGCTGACACTGCCCGTTCAGCATTGCCCGTTCAGCATTGCGATCATCGCAAGCTCGCCCCTCAGCGGGGCGGGCTTGCAATGATCGCAAGTACGATCTGCCTGTCCAAGATGGGCAGATCGTAAGTTTTTTAAATTACTTTACAACCCTTGCAAGACTATAGTCTTGCAAGGGTTGTATAGTGTATGAGCACCTTAAGAACCCTAAACCCACAGCTGATTCAAAGAAAGGTTGGGTGGGTCATATCCCCAATTAATCACCTCTTCCCAAGAGAAGGTGTAAATGGAAGACTGTTTACTACATGTGCACACATAAGAAGTCCTTAACTGCCCTCTATTTTTGTATGCCTTGTTATATATGTCACAGTGTTGTTGCTTCCATGGATTATACTAGACATGTGGACTGGCAAAAAAATTGTTTCATTTCGTTTCGTTTTGATTCAGATTTTGTGTTATTTCATTTTTCGGGATTCGGGTGTGAAAGTCAATTCGGATTCTGACTAAATTCGTTAGCGGTAGTTCGTTCGCACGTTCGTTTTGTTTAAGTTTCTTATCGTTTCGTTCATTCGTTGCAGCAATGTGACATTTGAGGGGAATTTTTTTTTTTCTCCTTCTCTATTGTCACTTTTCTGCAACGAACGAACGAATAAACAAAACGAATAAGAAACGTAAACGAAACGAACTACCGCTAATGAATTTCGGAAATGGAAATTCAGATTAATTTGCATTCATTATATCTGTAATTCGGAATTCGGATACATCCGAATGTTCGAATTTCCGAAAATTCGCCGGAATTTCTTTCCAGAGCGAAAACGAATCGCACATGTCTAGATTATACACAACATGGCCAGAAGAATGTGGACTACCATTCCACCACCTATTAAAGGAGAACTCTGAGGTGAGTGCTTTTCACTCATCCTCATAGTTCTAGCCGACCTGTGACAATGAGACTGTCACAGGTCGGCTCAGTAGATCGGGAAGTGAGCGAACACATACCGTTGTCCGCTCACTTCCTGATCCTGCCATGGCAGAGAGCCGTGACAGGGGAGGGGCTGGATTCCCCCCTCCGATCCTCCAGTGCTGACTGGCGGAACAGACGGTGGAGGGGGCGGGTACAGCTGGCTCTGCCACTAGATAGGCAGAGCCAGCTGTCACTCACGCAGCTGTAGCTCGCGGTATACTGAGCTTCGGGTGACGGGGGAACGCTAGTTTGTGTCCTCCCGTTACCCTCAGGAGAACTATGGGGAAAAGCCCTAACCCCCATAGTTCTCTTTTAAGTTCAGATGTTTCCAGTGAAGGGTATTGTGTTTGCTACAGCATACAGAGGCATTTCAGACAATTGTGCACTTCCAAACTTGTGATAACAGTTTGAAGAAGACCCTTTTCTGTTTCAGAATCCCTGTGAACAAAGCCAGGTCCATATGGTATTATACGTTTGGTGTGGAGGAACTTAAATGGCCTGCACAGGGACCTGATTTCTATCCTATTGAACATATGCTAAGATCATTTGTTTTTGCCTCCATTCACATGTTGTTTAAAAAGGTACTTATTGATTGCTGGAACACTCTATAACAGGGTTATTCACAAAAGGATGAAGAGTTTGGAGAAGGAAGGAAAAGTGAACTAGCTAGGCCAAAATTGCTGATTTGGAAAAATTCTCCAATTCAGCTCGCTTTCCAGTTCAGCTATGTTGTCCTAGATCGATCACTTCTCCTGACTTCTCCAAACTCTTCATCCTTTTGTGACTAACCCTGTTAGTCTTCAGCTCACTGTTTGCTGCGTACAATTATGTTTACATTTTCACACAAGGAAATATGTTCTCATACTTACCAAAAGTATCCAGCAGGGGGAATGCTTATCAGTTTTAAAGCATTGCAGCCTCACGGTTCAGTTGTACCAGCAAACCGATGTCTTTTACCCATGCGAAGCCTCACAAAATGAGGAGGCCCATCAAGCTGTCTGGGACACCTTACTTTGAAGTCCCCCGGTTGCCTTACACTGAATTCATTTTCCATTTCAATAACCAGAAAGCACAACATTGCCTTAAAGCGTTTTTTCAGGGTTGCATTCAAATTTGAGAAACCCCGTTGTATGTTTGTGATGTGCTCCCATTCACACAGCATTCCTAAAAATAATTAAACACAAATATATATTTCTTACCTTTCTTCGTGTTTTTTTTGCTGCAGGATTATATGTAGAACTCTACAGGCAAGTTTCCATAACCTTGAATAGATGGCAATGTGCAGACAAAGGACAGACGGGGCAGTTTTTTTATGTACATTAACATACAATTTACCACCCAAGCCTCGTGATCTGTAACCCTTTATTTGGTCAGACAGTGAGCACATCCATTTTACAATTGATATTAAAATCCTCCAGCACAGTACAGACAGGGTTAATTATGGTAAACATAACTACCCACAGAGCCCTCCAGAGCCGAGGAGCACAGGGAATTCCAGAGAGATTTTTTTTCCAAAAGAGGATAGTCCTTTCAAATGAGGGACAGTAGGGAGATACGTAAATGACACCAAGTAAATCACATGAATGTCCCATTGCACTCCTGACCGATATATAACCCTATGTTCCTCTGTTGACAGCAGATGACACCGCATACAGATGAAGAGAAAAAAGGGAGAAACCACCAGCACACCAATTTCCACTTTATTGATCCATCTTTACTGACGTTGGATAATCATGTCATCACAAAAGGAAGCAACATTTTGCAACAATATGAGGTCCCTTCATCAGGCAAACAAAGTGGATGATTTATAAACTGTTTGCACATTGAACAGCTAAGCTTGCTGCACATTATGGCCACTAAATGGAGTCAAGGGGGTTGATTTACTAACCTTATAAACACACCACAAACATGTATACACCTCTGTAGTGTGTTCCCTCCCAGCATGATCTATGGGTGGAATCTAAACACCTTTGTAGTGTGTACACACCCAGCAGGTGTGTTGTGCAAAGCCAAGCATGAATTACAAGGTGATGTTGTGTAAATTAGCTCTATGTTGTGTTGCTTGCGCTGATGAATGCAGGGATGTAAATGCATGAGCTAACCATTTTTGTCTAAACCGTGAAGCAGCATTATATATGCATCATGTGCATGATTTTTCCATATATGGCATTAGTGGAAATACGCTTTTAGAGACTTTTGGTTGATAAATACGTTTTGCTGTGTAAAAATCACACGCACCTGGTGCGTGCGTGTGTTTAGGTTAGTAAATCACCCCCAAGGAGTACAGGAAATTCCAGAGAGATTTTCTTTGCAAAAGAGGGCTAGTGCTTCCAAATGAGGGACAGTTGGGAGATGTGTGAAGGACCCCCAGCATAGACTGAGGATATCTAGTGGTACAATGAGATTACTGTGGGTGACAGTGCCCAAGAGGAGTAGATATTTAACACCTTCTTTAATAAAAATGAATACTCTACATTAGTCTGGACTAAGCCTGTAATCATAAGCCTTATTAAGTATGTTCTTCTTTCTAAATCTTAACTTTGCCTTGTTTTCTAGACTTTGCAGGAGCTGAACCACAGACAGATTGCAGCACATTTGTTTCTTTCTAGCTTATCTGCAGACATAAAAGAAAATTAGATATTAATAAGATTACGCTGCTCTTTACAGAGGAGATTAAATAGGCATTAATATAAAACAAAATGCATGATTGAGCTACAAGTATCAGGTCGATCTTTGCAACTGCAGGAAAGTATTCCGTTTCGCTCTCTGACAAAAAAATAATTGCAGTCTGGTTTTATTTACCTCCCAATTTTTGCTAGCTTATTGAAAAACAGAAATAAAGGCTCATTTCCATTTCTTCTCTTTCACATTTGTAATTTAGCTGGTAGAAAATGCGATAAGAAGAGAGGGAGAATTAATAGATTTTGGATGTGAGTGGAATAGAGTTAGAAAGTGGAGTTACGCATTCCATGGGAGAGGAGTCTGACGGCTCTCTAGCCCCGGAAGAAAATCTGCCGTACCAGAAAGGCAATCAATCATTAAAAATACAAATTGAATTAGTGAGTTGGACGAATACAAGGGGGCCTTCAAGCAACAACTAAAAATAATGAAAAGGGAAGAAATATCAGACACTGTTGTCAACAAAGGGGGAAAAAACTAATACTTGAAATAAACAATATTCCCAAATGGAATTAAGAATTCTTCAACAGTTGTCTTTGAAACGGTGCCAGTATTATCTGGCTGACTTTGTACTGGACTTTTATGTTTCTCTTGAATAACTTTTAAGAACACCATTAAAGGATAGCTTTACTTTACTTTTATCTTGAGAACATATATTCTACTGTAGCACACTATAAGCAGGAGATGTCATATTGTATTCAGTCTGATGCTGATCTACAGAGTATGCTCATTTGGTTTCCCTTAAGCAATCTGCTATTGTTTGCATCTGCCAGCTGCTGGGTGGATCTTTGCCACAGAGCTGAGCAACCGATAAGAGACTGTTATGAATATCTATGTCTCCATGGCCAATCATTAGGAAGTTCATGGCCAGTAGTGCATGCAGGGAGAATACATAAATATTTGGGGCGAACCAAGTGAGGCTCTCTTTCTCCGCTTGGCCTTGCCTGGGGCGAGGCTGCTATGGAATGACTGATCTGACTAGGCCTGAAGCCTAGGGGACAAGCCATGTGCTCACACTGAGGCCTGAGTCTGGGGGCCCAGTGACCGATACTGAGGATGAGGATAACAGAGTAACTTCAACAGGAATGGGGAGCCTGAGAAGTAATCCTCTGCTGTAACTGGAGTCTGTTACTGAATGGACTGGTGACTTCTGATTCAAATACTGCTTAGCCAAGTGCTCAAGACACAGATCGCCACTATTGGCTTAAAGTTCCTATATCTATATGGCAGCAAGTATTTGGTTTTACAATTTAAAGGTGTCTACACTATCCTGGATGTTCCTAGCCCTAACCTTCTCTCTCAGAGTTTGGTAATAAAGTTCCTCAGCATCATATGGATTTCAGCCTGGATTTCAGTGTATCGGTCGCCACACAAGGTTGGTAAGTGTTAATGGGGCAGCCATGCTGCTAAAAATCCCAAGGCAGGTTAAGGAAGACCTGTTTATCCAGTGGTTCCTTCGGGCGTGAGCGCTACTCTACCTAAACCAAATTGTAAGTTATTATTATTATACAAGATTTATATAGCGCCAACAGTTTGCACAGTGATTTACGATATAGATAGTGCAGTTACAATACAAGATGGTTAAGAGGGTCCTGTTCATGAGAGCTTACAATCTAAAAGGTAAAGGGCAAGTGATACAAAAGACCAGTTCTAACTTGGGCAAGAAAATCAGTAATAGATCCCGCAGAGCTCCTTTAATTAAAAAAGGCAGCACTGGCTTCTATACTCACCGAATTGTCAGCACTGTCCCCTGCAGACTCACTGCTCCAGTCTACGGCCCCTGCTCCTCTTCAGCCAGAGTCATTCAACTTCCTGTGAGCCCAGGGCATCAAGGCTCTGCCCTCACCCCGGACTCACAGGAGTATGGCGCCAAGAAAAGCGCCATATCATTATGTGGTGCCACTCTGCAGCAATTCACATGTACCCACAGCACAAGGAAAAAGAGGCTTAGAGGACCTATGACATCATTAAACCTGGCCGAACCTAACTGGGGATGCTAAACAGGTGATTGGGGGGGAACCAGCACAGAGTTGTGCTTTCGTTTAAAAAAAAACAGCTCTCTTTCCATTTCAATTTGCAGCCACCTATGGCTTAAAAAATGGCAAAAAATACAGGTATCTCTTCCTTTCATTCTGGAAAAAGATATGTATAGATATGTATAGAGTAAATTTGAGAAATAAACTGGGAAGAGAGTTTTCTGACAACTGTTGTACCTTAATGCTGTAATGATTTTATAGTGTATTGTATATCTGTCTGTAGTTCATTCAAAGGGGATGTATAGTGCTTTTGTCCATATTTTCTATTTTATC
>NW_017306567.1:24708-69290 GCF_000935625.1 Nanorana parkeri
CTCTGCCTCAGGTACGTGACAATAACCCTTCAGCCTGCAGGTGCCACTGCATCCTAAAGGTAGCAATGTTCATCTGTTTAAAACTCCAATTGTCATACATATATAACTACATATTAAACATATAGATATGTATATATATACATACATACAGTATATATGTGTGTGTGTATACAGTATATATAAAATAGCACATGTGAATAAGTCCTATTTACATACAGTATTTACAGCCCTTAGGTGGGCCTATATGTCTAGGCCAGATCGAATTTCAGGTAGAGAGAGTACAAAAGCAAACAGTTTCTGCTGTACACTTATGGTCTGCCAATCCCATGTCATGTCATGTGTGTTTCCTATTAAAATGTCATTTATAAAATGTTAAGATAGTGAAAACATTGTAAAAACAACATTTAAAACATCAGTTTTAAAATCTACCAGGTACAAAAAAGGTCATTTAAAATTCACCCAAAACCATTTAGGTTCCTCTTTAAGGTATAACTACGGCCTCTACAAATACAATGGTAGAATATCAATCTTTCATTTATAAACATCATTTTGGTAAACATAACCGGGATGACTAAAATGTTAAAACAGCAGCGTTTTTCTGTGTCCCGAGCAGCCCCTACAGATAAATGTTTCAACAATAACTGACAAACATTTTTTGATGCCTTCGTTAAGATGACAGCCTTGGCTGCTATATTTTAGTGCTGTACCTAGCACAGCAAATGCAATTTCAAATATAATATCTTCAACAAATTTATAAGGACAGCTTAGAAAAATAAAACTAGACCAGATCAGTTTCTAGTGTATCACTTGATCTTCAAAGAGTGTTTTATGATGATGGCTCAACAACACTGGATAATCTGATTATAAATATAGCCAATATATAGAAAAGGTGGATTATGTCAAGGATAAAGTGTACCACCAGTGCCAGGGCAGGGACACATTTCTACCTACTAAGTTTCCTTTTGTAGCACTTTTATGGAGGATAAACTGTAGCAAATAACTGGATATGTTCAGTACATAAAGTTTAGGCCAGCTGTAATGGACAAGCACCTTGGAAAGCAGTTCATTTAAACAATTAACATTGTCATTACAGTATTATTGATATTTCACTTAAAACTTTGAAATGTAAGCAAAAAAAAGAGGCTTTATGGATATTGTAGAGTAAGTACTTATCACGATAGAGGACCAATTAGCTGAGGAGGCCTCCCTTGCGGCTCTTGTCTCAAACCCCTGAGAGTGGGAACAGGGAGCGAGAAGAGAGAGAGGAGCATGGGTGCCAAGGTGTTCAGACACGGTGTCTGGTAAAAGTCCGGCCACTGGGTCCCTGGAAGGATGAGCAGGGCTGGTTGGCAGCTGAGATGTCAGCGAGGATTGCAGTGGCAAGCCAGACGACCAGCACGGTACAGAAGGAGCAGGTAGAGGCAGAATCCAGATAACAAGCAGAGGTCAGGGGCAGGCAGCGGTCAATCAAGGTCAGCAGCATTCCAAGTCAAGGCAACAGGCAAACAAATAGCAGGAACACAGAGCACAAGCTGAAAGACCATTCAGCAATGATCCATTGGGCCAGCTGGTTTAAATAGAGCATTAGATTCGAGAGCAATGTATCTCTTCCAGTGTGCCACTTTGCGCTGTGAGCGCGTGCGCACTAGCACACGTTTTCTGGCAACCCGGAACAATGGAACTCGCGCATGCACAGTAGAGCGCGAACTTCCGGCTACGGCCTTACAGTAGTCCTTATTGTGTAGTAGAGCAGGTGTCTTGTTGCATATGGGTGGCACAGTCTGATATTTTGCAGCACAGTTATGTAATTTTTACTTGTGTCCCAGCCCATTCATAGCCTGTGAAATGTTCTGTGAAATCTGCACTTTCAGATATATACAAAATAAATGGAAATGCCTCTTTCCCCTAGGCCAGGGCCAATGAAGAGTCCTCTGGGGTTACAAAATTCTGTTACAGGTCTCTGGCAAATTCAGCAGATGACATGTCCTTTGCTGGTATCAGTGGGTGATTCTCTCCTGGGTTCAACTGACTCCACAGCATACCGGATAAGGAAGGGGCAGTCATCTGGTCATGCAGGAACACAGCCTAACTGACTTAGTGCTGGTCCATCCTTGCAAGGTACTGACTGCAATGCCACCAGACCTCTAGCTATTATACATTTAGAATACAGAATGACATAACAGTTAAAAATACATTTAAAGCCCAATTTAAGTCTCACACCTTTCTTTTCCCCTCTTCTTAGCCCTGTACCACCATATGTACAGATTAAAAAATATTTTTTCTTAGAAATGCCTTAAAATTTGTTTTTGTTTTTACTTTTTTTTAGTGGAAATGCATTTCCTGACTTCCACTCCCAGTGCTCTTTGCTGGCATGCATGAATAATGACTATGGCCCTTATTCCAAATGTTCGTAAACAGACTGTACTGTGGTAAAACAGGAGAGAGTGACTGGTTGGGTCTGTTAAATTAAAAACGTGAACTCAGATCAGTTACTTTGTTAAAGTGGATAGGGTTGCAGGCAGAGCCGGATTTCCCACAAGGCCAACCGAGGCCCGGCCTCGGGACAGAAGGTAGTAGAGGGGCAGCAGGGGTGTGGAATTCCTATCTCCCGACGCTCGGGACATGCAGTTCTAGGCGCCGGGCGAGTAGTTGTTTTCTACATTTAGCCCTGCTTTGGGCAAGCAGAGAGCTAAATGTACAGCGGGGAAGCCGCTTGTTTTGTACAAGTGATCTCGGAGATGTCGCCAAGATTGCGTGTATGCAGCTTGCATACAGGGGGGTGCATTGTGGAACCTGGCTTTGGGGCAGCAGAGAGAGTAAATCCGCCCCTGGTTGGAGGTATAGATTGTCACCAAGGCGCCAGTTAGATTTGTATAGTATGTTATACTGTCAAATGGCAACGGCAATGGCAAGTGGAAAAGCAGAAAGGGGTGCACTGAAAACCACAGCTCAAGCTGTTAAGGTAATATTAACTCTGCATGATGAGTAAAGAGGTTTACTTAACCTAACTGGATTAAATGAAAGCGTTTTATATCTGCCTACACTTGCTTTAACCAGTTGACATCCGCGGTGTTAAACCCCCTTCCCATCCAGGCCATTTTTCAGTATTCAGCGCTGCGGTACTTTGATTGACATTTATTCCGTCATGCAGTGCTGTACTGAATCTTTTGGTGGTATTTATTCACCACTGGGGTTTTTATTTTTTTATATATTAAGGAAAAATTACAGATTTAAAGTGGCTGTTTTTTTAAGTTGAGTAGTAATTTATGCCATTCCGGCATTTTTATCACATTTTCGGAATGCAAAGTTGTGCTTTTCTGCCTTTAATTTGTGATTTTTATGTGTAATTAAGAACATTTTTTATAAAGTATTAGTTGTCTGCAAGTTACTTGAGCATTTACACTTTTTATAATGTGTACAAAGTATTTTTTAGTTCCATATCCATGAGAAAAGCAATAAAACAATAATGCAGCATTAAAAGTCAGCTTCAGCCCAACAGAGTGGGGACAGGCTTGAACTGGCACAGAGGCAGCTAATCAGTGCCCAGTTTACACAGAATTGGAAATAATAGGGAATTAGCACACTGGTCAGACCCAGAAAGAACTGTTTTGGTGAACAGGTACAATCTTCAGCGCACCATTCACATCAGATCTGTTGTGATACATTTTTCAACGGATGCTAAGGCAAGGGCATTGAGAAATGAATGGGTGTGAATGGGACCAGTCCACACCACTGTGATGAATACTAGGGATGCACAGATACTTTTTGAGTACCAGTACAGATACTTGGCATTTCCATGAGAACTACCAGGGTTGCAGAGGTTGCAGCTGAGACCTGGCTCTGGCACTTCACCACCATCCTGAAATCATTAGTCTGTATTGTTTTAGAAAAACTGTCACATGACAATAAACAAAAATGTATCAGTACTCGTACTTGTAAGTACTCGGCAAGTACCAGTAATCGTACTCGCAAAACTGGTATCTGTGCATCCCTTTATTTATAGTTATAAAAACAAAATCGTACATTAAAACAGAGATGTACAAATCCCAGGAGCTCCATGTGCTCCTTACAAATGACAGCTGCCTCCTAACTTTAGAATTTTTCCCTAGTGTAGTCTTGGAGCTCAAAAGTATCGGTACATGTACTCGTACTTGTACTGAGTACTGTACTTGGTATCTGTGCAACCCTAATGAATACCCTTACATTGCAGTGTGATGAAAAAAAAAAAAGACAGCATGCTCTACTATTTTTCACTACAACATAATATAACAAAAGTTTTAAAAAAATACATACTGTACATGTTTGACACCTCAGAACAGGTTATTTAAAAAAAAAATTGGCAAAAAAAGGGGAAAACATTTTTTTTTTAAAAATACAACAGAACGGAAGTCAATGGAGTTTGAATTGGCAAGTCGGTGGAGGGTCTGACTTCCGATTTTGGTGCGAATGGGCCAAAAGACAATATTTGACTGTGTTGCATTAAAGTTTAAATTTAGCCAGAACCTTTCTTTCAGATTTGGAGGGCATCGGGAAAGATTAGGTTTTTATTGCTGTCTTTGTGCCCGCTAGGTAGATGCACCCTCTCAATCTGACCATTGTCACCAAAATAAAGACTTATGGGAAATCAAACATTTTAGATTTGGCACCTCTACAAGAAATATGGGTAAATCTTCCAATGGGACAGCGATTCCTATGTCAATTGTATAGAATGGGAATTCCCTTTACTTTGTAGAGATTTCTTCCTGTTGTTTCTCTGGAACAGGAAGTGAAGGAACCTACCTTAACCACTCATACTAATCCAAATAAAAATGTTTGGGCTATGCAAACTCTGTTACGGTAGACTACCAATGGATCTATAGTGCAAAACATATAGAAATAATCCTACTCTGCTAGGATAACACATTGCACCCTGGGATCTCTGTCCTTACATTAGGTCTAACAAAGTATCATAAATGATAGATTACAGTTTTTGATTCTTTAGAGAGCCTTGTGAAAAGAGAAACCATTAGTAATGGAACCGCTAATGGAAATGATTAACAGTCAACATAAATGGAATTTGTGTAATTCAATAATTAAATGTGTCTTTTGCATTTGCTGTTCATAGCTTGGCTAGAAAAGTGCTGATTGTAAATGTATGTCAAGTAGTTCTCAAAATATACTGGACCTTTTGATCTTGGAGACAGTAACCACAGATATAGTGGACTTATCTGAAAATATCATTGTTTATCAACTCAGTAACTAAATCTTGTTTTTTCTTTTGTTATCTGTTTATATGTGTTATGTGTTTATACATTTATGTAAGGTTTGTGAATATACAGTATATGAGTTTTTGGGCAGCCATATTTTCTATTTACATATGGAGGCCATGCTGTCTGGTTAGTATTGTTGCATATCCCTTTGCTTTGCTGTTCTCTAAAAGTCCATGGGCTTTAATTATTAATGAAAACTCTATAGGTTTTAGGTATACATGTTAAGTTATAAGTACTACCCTAAAACAGGAATTGATTTTCAGATGACTAACAGCTTACATTATGAATGTCCAAAGCTCACTCACTCCCCCCTTCCCCCCGAGTGCAGCCCACCTGTGATACTACTTAACCCCCACCTCATTCCTACGGTATTTTCTCTGACATAATCCCAACCAACTCCTTTTCATACTGTGCATGCGTGCCGTAGCCCCCCATGAGTATGACTCCCTACAAGAATGAATGAGACTACCATACATATGCGCAATATGAAGATAAGCCATCCTCATGCTAACATTGCAAGCCATTACATTGAAGTATGTCCATTCAGGACATGTTATGTCACATAAAGCTTGCCAAAAGAAAGAAAAAAGTAAAAAAAAAACACAACAGAATACAATGGGTTAAAAGGAAATCGGAAGGTGCAATTGAAAGTCAATGGACCCTCTGTTGACTTGCGAGTACCTTCTGATTTTGGTGTGAATACACCCTTACCCATGGGGGCTAGGAATATTTATTAAAGAAAAACTTTACCTAACATGGCGTTCCTTTCACAATAAAACATATAGGAAGGAGGGTTAGGAGTGAATCTGGGTATACACATGGTCTAATCTACTTTTACGGCCATTTATTCCATGTCTCTCTTTTCTCAGATCACTGACTATGCTGGCTGGATACCCACAGGGCTCTGGCTTCTTGGAGATCTTAACCAAGGCAGGAGAGCCAAAATGGTTCATGTGTGGTTTCTCCCTCACTTACAGCCTTGTGTTGTGTGGGACAACTTCAACTGCATTCTCAAGCCAGATACTGTTATGCTTCAGCAGTGAGCTTCTTTAAGAACTCCTCCCAGGAGGGGAGACTATTGCTTCTTCCAACCCCTAGGCACCTTCCTCTTAACCCTAGGCCAAAAGGAAAGATAGTAAAACAGTGTCCCAAATATTTAACACTTCTCCAGTAGGGATGGTCCGCCGGTTCCATTCGAACACGAGTTTGAATCGAACATTGGCTGTTCGAGCGCTCGCCGAATGCTGAACTTTATGGGATGTTCGCAGTCAGTTCGACCGCGCAACGTCCCATACTACAAAGAGCCCTTTGAAGCTCTAATTGGTTAAAGACTTGCACCTGACCATAGGTCAGGTGCAAGACTTTACACAATCAGGGTTCAGTACTCATTTGGAGCCATGATTGGGCAAAGTCATAATGACTCTGCCCAATCATGTCTCGCCTATCAGATGACGGCAAACAACACAATTGGGCGGAGCTAGCTGTCACCGTTAGCTCCGCCCAATTGTTTATGTTTTGCCGGCAACTGTCAAAATGTCATTATGCGGCGGGGAGCGGACGGGACCGCGTTTTTAAATTTTTTTATTATTATTTCTATTTATTTTGTATTCCGTCGTCGTCATGGACAACGCTAGACGCCGTGATTGACAATGGATTACATCGGTGGATCAATTTTTGTGTTTTTTTAAATAAAAGGCTTGTCAAAACATGTCTTTTGTTATTTTTTCAATTAAAGGATTTTATCAAAAGTCTGGACTTTTTACTAACTATTTTATTTAACCCTTTAGTGAATGGGTATGGGTACCACTTACTCATTCACAAGGGAGGGGGGCGGCATCTAGGTGCCCCCTTAATTAAAGGGGGCACCCCAATGACTATAAGCCCACTTGCCCGCAGACCCCCACAACCGCCAGTTCAGGGTTGTGGGGATGAGGCCCTTGTCCCCATCGGCACGGGGACACCCTCCCAGTGCCGAGGGCATGTGGCCTGGTGTGGGAGGGAGGGGGGCGCTTGCTCGCCCCCCCTTTCTTGCCCTGCCAGGCCTATGCTCGGAACAAGGGTCTGGTATGGAATTTTAGGGGGGACCCCATGTTTTTTTCCCCCCATTTTTGTGGGTGGGATTCCTCCTTAAAATTCCTACCAGACCTTAAGGGCCTGGTATGACTTTAGGGGGAACCCCACACACTTTTTCTTTTGTTTTTTTTACATGGGGTCCCTCCTAAAATTCTTACCAGACCTTAAGGGCCTGGTATGACCCCCAAGCTTAGTAATTGGTTAGGTTAATAAATATAAAAAAAGTTTGCCCCCCCCCCCCTTCAAGAACAGACTGCGGGAGGATTTTCAAACACTCCTGGCTGAAAGAGTATATCTCACACAAGAAACACCCACAGAACAAATGCAGATGTAGAATGAACTAGAATGTCAGACAGTGAAAGGGAATCCCCAAAAAGGGAATATGCAATAAAAAAAATGATGGGGGTTTTATCTCTTCCCTTCTCTAGCCAGAAAAAAGATTTTTTACTTATCATACACTTTAATACAGGGTGCTTTTATAGCATAGAGTATCATGGGTTTTGTAAAGAAAGCACAGCAATAGCTTTTTGCCCTTACAGTGTCTATAGCTAATAACATGAATATGGATCCCTCCAGAACAGAGAGAGTCAGATAAGTAACTCATGTGGCTCATTCTGTAAACAAAGAGCTTCATCAAAGCAGATAGGATTAAACTGGGAAACATAAAAAGGAGCTTAAAATGACACTAAACCCAGGAGTTAAATCATAAAAATACATTCAAGCACCCTAACTATTAACAACAATGTATTTTATTTGTGTATCACTGGGCTGTAGATCCTCAAATCATCTCTGAATTGGTGCTGACACTGTGCTTCCTTCTGGAGGGGGGCTACTTTTGTTTCTCATGGTCCCTGTGTGTGTTGTAAAATAGCCACCGCTCCAAGCTCGCTCCTGTGATGGACTACAATCTCACATTTAGTTTACTAATTTGTATTAAGATTGTAATCCATCATGGAAATGGCTCCACCCACTAACACAAAATTATAAAGAATCCCTTCATTTTGGAGACATGTAATGGAATGAGACATGTGAACAGTGGCATAACCAGAGTTCTGGGCGCCCGGGGCAGAAATTTTTTCTCGCCCCCCCCCCCATTATATAAACAACCACTGGAACTGTACCCTGCACCTCCCCCCCACACACACATGTTTTTATTTTAATTTTTCAAATTTTAATATTTTATTTTTTTTGAAACTTTTTCATTTTTTTAAATCAATTTTTATTTATTAATTAATTTTTTATTAAATATTTTTATTTTTTACTTTACTTTTAGGGGCTTCGGGGAAATATTGGGGGTCTAAACAGACCCCTGATATTTCCCTTTAAAAATAGAAAAAGAGATTGAGGACACAGAGTCCTCAATCTCTTTTTCTGTGTCCCCTGTTATCAATGAACAGGAATCCTTTATGAGTGTTCCTGTTCATTGATAACATGGTATGTTTACTATAACTACAATTATGAATGAACAGGAGGGGATATAGATCACTCCCATTCATTCATAATTGAGGATATAGTATACATACCAGGTCCTCAATTATGTACAAACACTCAGCGATCACTGATCGCTGAGTGCTTGTACCCGTTCTCCTCTCTGACACACACTGTCACAGGAGGCTGCAAGAGGAGAGCCCAGCCTCCTGTGACAGCGCTGGCTGTCTCCGCCCCCACACCGCTCTGCTGCACTGTGATAGGCGGCCGAGCGGTGTGGGAGGAAAGACACCGGCCGCTCACAGCGCTCGTCCCGCAGCGCTCGGCCGGCTGTCATTTTCTCTCTGATTCCTTTCATCCCTGCTGGGCACTGCTCTGTGTCCCAGCGGGGATGAAAGGAATCACGGCCGCGCCGACAAAACGGCAGGAAAATGTCACTTTCGGCCTTTAGCCGAAAGTGCCATTTTCGGCCGGCGCCCCCCCTTCACTTTTCGCCCGGGGCCCGTGCCCCTGCTGCCCCCCGGTTGTTACGCCACTGCATGTGAATGCCTTCTGTACTACACACTGGCTTAGTTGGAGAGTTTATTCATTTCTCTAGTCCCTTCTCCTTACTATAACCTTCAGAGTTATACTTTCAAATATGTATATAAAATACAACAATCAAGATTTATCACAGCAAGCAACAACAAAATGTGACAATCTGGTCAAAAATTGTTTTCAGACAGATGTTACAATAATTGCAAGCAATGTGCACACACTGAAAATACAGAGGGAGCTTTTTTTTTGAAAAAGAAGGTTGTGCTTTTTCATTGTGTGAGGCAGCCACTTTGAGACGTATTACAGCCTAATATAAGACATCTTAAATTGCTGTATTCAGACCACCCTGGTGCTCTCAGACTTGCAGAAATCGATTGCAGCTCCCAGTAGGCTGAAAACTGTTTACCATCTAGCAGTACATGTCTACTGCTCTTCATCTAAGTAATACTCGCTGCATTAAAAGTCTTTTTATTATTATTATTATTATGGGGATGTCTAAACAGCATAAAAATCTAAAAGTGATATACAAATAATCCGGGTTCAGATATTGAAGAACTTTATTCTAATGGTAAAAATGGGTTGTTATAGCTGCTGTAATAATTCCTAATATAAACAAATAAATCTGAGTTGCATGAAGAGAAAAATAATTTATTATTGATTCATTAAAAAAATCCTCCTGAAGAGGCCAAAGTGAAAGTCTCTTGAAAGTCAATCAATGAACCACTAACACTCACCCTCCGTGTGTTCTTCTGCTGCTACAATCCTAACCCTGTGTAAACTCTGTATTGGATAATATTGGAGTTTACACAAGTTTTATGAAGTCAGCCTCCTGTAACAGTGTTTCTGACTGCTCAGACCCGCGTACTGCATTATGGAAGGAAGTCACTTTTTTCCCCATACACAAAAGTCCAAAAGCCAGCTCAGGTCTAACTAAATCTTAAAGAGGAACTCAGGGCAGAATAAAATGTAACCCTTGCATTGAGTCTACCCCTCGCAATGAAAGGGTTAAGTGCTTGTTTTGGTCTAGGGTCCAAAAGAACAAACATATACTCACATGAACCTGTGTCCCGCCTAGATGCTAGACCGGTTCCTACAGCCTTCCCTTCTACTCCAGCAGTGAAATGTCCCTCAGCATCCTCATGTCCAATACACTGTATGAGACGTGACAAATCACGGGTTCTTTGATAGACGGTGTGGAGAGAAGCTACAGGGACAGGTCTAGCAGCCAGACAGGCTTGACGTGCGGTGAGTATATCTTTGTTATTTTAAACCCTAGACCAAAAGTGTAGCCCCACTGCAAGGGTTATGTTTCCTTCTGCCCACGAGTTCTTCTTTAAATTAGCCTGTAGCCATTGTATCCTGGCATTTCTCTGGCAGAAACATTGGATCCTGGCATTTCCTTTACAACATTTCACCATTTATAACTCTTAATTTTCCCCTAACACGTGATTATAATGGACCAGTGCAGCTTTGCGTACTTGTAACCCAATGTTCCAGCCAAATTTGAAGAGTATTGGAATCCTTGGCTTACTGCAGGTTAAAGTGATTGTAAAATGTGTATGTATATGATTAGAATATATGAGCATGTGGAAACATCTACATGTAGTTCTACCCCCGAAGGAGCTGCAGAATGCCTGGTTCATCTCTAATCTGTCTAGAGTATGATCTTCAGCTGCCAACAATAACTGATGTCCACTCCCGTAGTATAATGCTGATTAACTTTTATTGAACATCTTCACTGGGGAGAGAGGGTATAGGGGTTCTTGGCTTCCAGGGTATAACAGACATAAGCTCCTGACTCACTAGACATGGTTAGCATCTCAGTGTAGACCCACTTGGGAGACAGTAGACGGCAACTGAAGTAGCAGATGAGCAGGGATGAATACAGATCCTCAACAGGAGAGACACAGGCCATACTTCTGAAGTCCTTTGAGTTCCAGGTAACTTCAAGAGCCATCAATAGCCCTGGTTATCTTCCTCCAACAGCAACATAGACCTCCTCCATGTTGGAGGCCTCAGGGAAACATTTCCCTCATGCCAGCCTATGCCCACCTTCAGGCCACAGGCCTAGCCTGGGGGCTGGCTGGACAGCATCCAGCCCTACTCCATGACTGTCCCGGCTAGTCTAAGCACATGGTAAATCCCTCCAGTATATGTATCCTATCCCAGCATGCACCACTAGTTGAGAGTAACCCAGTGACTGGCTGCTGTACTTTACATACACTACAGTGCCTCTCATTGGCTGTCCCACAATGTGACAAAGTCATACTCCACCCAGGGGGGTACAGGCAATGCCAGACACCTGAAATTAACCAGATAACTGTCACTATAATCCAGCCAGGCTGACTACAGCCCTGGCTATCACTAAATGTCTACTCAGGACAATGCTGTTTCAATAAAGGCGGTATGTGTAAGAGCTTGCAAGCTTCCTATCAAGGATGAAGAAAACAAAAAGATATGGGATATTTGTGTAGTGCTTACCCCCGAAGGAGCCGCTGGAATATGCCCGGTTCATCATCACTAGTCTATCTAGGGGTATGATCTTCAGCTGCCCTATTAGCATTAACCGCCTTCTTCCAACCCACAAAGCTGATGTCCACTCCGGTAATGCAATGCTGAATAACTTTTATTAAACATCTTCAAACTGGGGAGAGAGGGTATAGGGGATCCTAGACATCCTGTGTGTAACAGTCATAGACTTCAGACTCACCAGACCTTTGTTAGCATCTCAGTGTTGATCCACTTGTGATACAGGGGATGGTAACTGAAGAAGCAGATGAGCAGAGATGAGCATAAATCCTTAGTAGGAGAGACACCAGTCATGCCCCTGAGGTCCTTGAGTTCCAGTTAACTTCAAGAGCCATCCATTGTTCTGGCTCTCCTCCCCTGGCAGCAACACAGGCCTCCTCCATGTTGGAGGCCCCAGTGAAACATTTCCCTCACACCAGCCAATGCCCACCCCCAGGCCTAGCCTGGAGGGTGGCTGGACAGCATCCAGCCCTAATCCATGGATAGTCCCGGCTAGTCTGAGCACATGGCAAATCCCTCCAGTATATGTACCCTATCCCAGCGACACCGCTGGTTGAGAGAAACCCAGTGATTGGCTGCTGTACTGTACATACACTACAGTGCCTCTCACTGGCTGTCCCACAATATAGCAGAGTCACACAGTCAATTCCAGACACCCTGAATTAACCAGATAAATGCCACTATAATCCATGCAGGCTGACTACAGCCCTGGCACTCACTAAATGTCTAGTAGCCACCTCACAGAAGGTGATGGGGGCTACATTTGAAATAAAGATCAAGCAAGTGACTCCCACTACATTATAAAATCTTATCCTGTACTGACCAGTTGTGGATCCAAGGCTGCAGATAATGGACACAGCACCGTGAATTAAATTCATGGTATGTTTTTGGGCATTGTTATAAAGTTTTGAATGGGACTTTCACCAAACATTGGCGTTGAATTGCTGTCATTAAACACATGCATCTGGAAGATTCACTTGCTGGGAAGGTTTGGTTAAAGCGGACCTTTACACTCAAAAATCAAATTCTACCAATGCATCCCTCTATGTATGATGATTAATAATAAGATAGACATGTCAGGTGTAAAATGCTGTGTCTTTGAAATACTTACACTCGCAGAACATTCACTTGCTGCTTTAAAAGGACAAATGACATCTGTTTGCCAAAGGCAATGCACACTGGGATTGCCTTGTCATCAGCAGAGCATTGCTGGGAAATCTCATCTGTAATCTCGCGAGATCTCAGGGAAAGGCATTTTCCTCCCCTGAGATGATGTGCATGGTCACATATCCTAGTCACATGTGCCAGAAATCCAGAAAGGGAAAGGAGGGCTACTAATCTGCCCCTTAGTAAACATGGCCACTGTGAGAAGACTGGGAAGAAAAGAGAAATAAGGTATACAAAGAATACAAAGCTGGCAATGATCTAGAAGTATGTGTTTGTAGATTGTCATTACTAAACATTGCTAAAGGTGTGCTTGTTGATATTTTAAAGATATGGGTAAAGGTCCTTTTTTAATGTCAGATTTGCTGTTTTTCAAATATTAAATTCATTTATTTTACAACATACAGTATATACTGCACTTCACGGCAGAAGTTCTGGCAATTTTCTAACCACTAGAAAACAACATTGTAGTAAGCATGAATTTCCCTTTGATGTCGTCATTTAAATCTTTTTTTATCAACTTTGGCCATGCACATACAGCATACTTTGCCTCTCACAAATCTGTATAATGTCTTATTCTGTTAATTCTGTTAAATCCATTCCAGCAATTGCATATCTTTGCCAGCACACTCCAATATCAGGCTGGTTAGAGGCCTCGTTGAGTGTAAAAGATATTGTGGTTAACAAATTCCAACCGACAATGAGGATTCATGTCAGCTTGGCATGAGCCCCTGCCAAATATCTTTCCCCTAACTAGATTGAGGCAGCAATTATTCTGAGCCAGCACAAATCAGAGACAGCGTCGTCTTCATTAAAACAGTAAAGATTATGCTGCAGTGACATGGCTTGAGCTTATTGTCTTGGACTGAGGATAATTGGGATAGTCTTTAGTTGACAGTACAAAGGATTTACAGACCGGCCGCTAGTCAGAGACTACGGGGTTATGCTGGCCAGACACTTGCAATTTTTGAAACCCTCCATCAGTTTATGACTACAAACAAGATTGCATAGTCTATAAAAATCTTCCATCTGAGTCTATTGATCGATTTTGGGTTTCAGATTGACGAAAAATGCCTTTTCATCGTTATTGCAGAGATTTCCATTCAAGTGTATGTAAACTCAAAATCAGTTTTTCAATATGTTTTGCATGATATCTTACTGTATACAGTTTTCTTAAGCAAAGTTATTGTGTGAATCTGTTGCAAAGTTTGTTATCTTGAGAGCCTGCCTTTTTGCTTGAGCAACACTCCTGCTGTCTCCAAGCTCCCATTTGAGTCTTTGTTCCTGACCTGCTTTTCCTTGGACTGATCTTTCTTGTGCCAACTTGGCTTAGTTCCCCTGGTCATGTTTTTCTGCTGCCAGCCCTGACCTTTGGCCCATTTTGTGGATCTCCCTTTTCTCTGCTGCCATCTTGCTTTTGGCAGCGCTGCCTGGAATGCAGCTCCTCTCTCCATCTAACTGCCATGATGGGGCCTCTTGGCAGAACACTGGCTGGCCCTTAGACCCTGCGCCCTGGGGGATTCCACGCCACTTGCGGACTCACATACCAGGTACTGTGACAGTTTCCCGCCCAGTTACTGTCCACCTCTGATGTGTGTCACCCTTTAGGGCTTTGTCGTAGAGACCACAACTAAGCCCGTAAGGGTGAAATGTCTCCGAGGTGGGCAGTAGCTGAGAGGGGAACCCTGTCACATTGGAAGCAGTGATTATCAAGGAATAAAGCCTGTGGTAGGTGTACACTGGCATGCAGCCTTTTTTCCTTTTCATCCTGAATTCATGGAGCGTGGAGGGCTCCTGACCAGCACCTGTGTAGGCCCTGGTGGTGGAGACCGATTCCGGATGCAGCGGTGAGATCTTTTCTTCCTTTATTAAGGAGATTCACTCTTGCTGTATGTCCTGATGACCAGAAAGTGTTTGAAAAACTCCTCAGTGAGACATTTACGATACTTCACATTACTTCACTTTAAGGCTAGGGATTACTCACATTTGAGGTACGTCGTAAGGGCCAAAACAAATCTCAAATCACCACTAAAAGCCTCATACAAAATTTAACAGACAGCCCACATAATTTAATTGAATGAAATCATATTTTAAAGAACTTTATGCCTTATAACAAATCAATACAACAACAGGAGTGAAAATAAACTCTATAGGATGGAATAATTTCATACAAGTTAGAGGTTTACTTTCTGTAATTTATGTCCCTCTTCCTGGGTTTATATCACCACTATAAAGGATATACTGCCGTAGTACATCACCCATCGTTCCTTCATGAACCAGTTATTTTAATCTCTTTCCCCAAGTGCCATGAAATTAGAAATACCTTCTGGTTTCGGCTCTATTCGCTGAGGGATCAAACTGCTTAATTCTCTCTTCTTACTATTTAAATGGATCTGATTTTGACTCCTGTGGCTCTCGTTGTAACCTATGGGAAGATAGGTTGCGTCTATACAGCAATAATGAGCCATTCCAAAGCCCCTATTAAGAAAATGCTCACCATCTCCTGCAGGTCAGTTTGTTGTGAAACATAAAATCTTATTTCTTTCACTACATGAGCACTGCAGCACGAATGATTGGCTCCATGTCTTGCTTCCACATTGTTCAGTGTGAGCTCTGCTGTACAGAGACTGCAACAGGCTAATACCAAGTTACAATCAGATACTTACACTGCTTACATTAAAAAAAAAAAAATATGTATACATAAAAACACTAAGTAGGTTATACATAGCCTACTTAGTGTTAACCTTAAGCATTACTAGGGCAATCTGTGTAAAAATTGTTAATCCCCAGCATTTTATTGGGGTTAGTGTTTTTACAAAGTACCTCAAGCCTGATGAATGCTCAGGGTAAACACTAAGGAGGCCAAATCTCAGAATAGCAGAATGGAAGGTGAATGGTCATCAATCCTCCCACTTTGTTGTAAACCCAAAAGTGTTCTTCTTGATTTTTGTTGGCGACAGCCACGTAAATAAAGTGAGTATTGTCAGTACTTGATTAGTTTACAATTGCTGCAGGGGAGACTAAATAAATACATTTTTTTAAAAAAACCCTCCCATGCATACACATATGCATGCATTCACCTAGGACATTCATAGCAAACAATGAGTGAGTAACACATATTGGGTATCGCTACACATGCCAGAGTGATCAGAGACCAAATGTATAAAAAATGTGCTGCAAACACCACAAGTACTACCAAGGTATACTGATGAAAAATACATATAGTAAATGTGCTGCACTCACCCCACTCCTTAAAGGAGAACTATGGGGTCAGTGTTTTTCCCCATAGTTCTCCTTAGGGTAACGGGAGGACACAAACTAGCGTCCTCCCGTTACCCTAAGCTCAGTATACCGCAAGCTACAGCTAGCGGTATACTGAGACGCCGCAGCCGGAGCGGATGTCGACTTAGACGACGGGATCCGCCCAGCTGCGTGAGTGACAGCTGGCTCTGACTATCTAGAGGCAGAGCCAGCTGTACCCACCCCCTCCCCCGTCAGTTCCGCCAGTCAGCGCTGGCAGATCGAAGCGGGGAGAGGGGAATCCAGCCCCTCCCCCTGTCACGGCCCGGTATGTGTTCGCTCACCTCCCGATCTACTGAGCCGACCTGTGACAGTCTCATTGTCACAGGTCGGCTAGAACTATGAGGTGAGTGAAAAGCACTCACCTCATAGTTCTCCTTTAACCAAATAATGGAATAAATAAATACATAAATAAATATATACTACAACAAATGGATATATAAATAAATATGAAAATAGATATATAGCAAAGATCAGCATTCTCTTGCTTGCTGATCTCTCCTCTGATCTCTAAAGGCAGAAGTGATATGTATTACATCACTTTCAGTTTGAGACTGTTCTCTGCTTCATCAGCTTCTTTGGGGGTCCCTAGGTGACAACAGGGGTCTTAGAGACCCTTGATGTCTCCATAAAGAGGACTTGTCATTGTATATTTGTTATCACATAGGGGGCTTGTTAGCTCCCTATGTGATAGCAATTAAGTTAAGTGTAAAAAAAAAAGGTAGAAAAAATAAAATAAAAGTCACATATTAAATTTATTTTAAAAAAACACCCTCCAAAAATGTAAGTCCCCCTGCATGCACGCTCATATAAACATAAATATGCACTGGGTGTGCCATATGTGCGTAAACAACAATTACGCCACACATGTTACAGATCACCGTGAACATTGGAGTATGAGCAATAATTCTAGGGCCATCATTTACTGTTTACATGAAACTGATGAGCGGTAAAAGCTTTTAAATCGTCTCCTATGGTCAATTTTAGGTATGGTAGTTTTCTGCGATTTTGCGGGTGCGCAAAATTTTAAAGCTTGACATGCTTAGTGTCTATTTACATGACATGGCCCCCGTCTTTCATATTTTACCAAAACATAACCTAGGGAAAACGTTTTTTTTTTCATTATATAGTAAATTCCACCAAAAGAAAGCTCTATCTGTCCCTAAAAAATGGTATAAAATTAATTTCAGTACGGAATGACGGAATGACAGAATAAATGTCAGTCAAGGTACCACAGCGCTAGATACTGAAAAATGGCCTGGACAGGAAGGGGGTTTAAGAATATTGAGAAGGTATTATCAAAGCATTTTGCACATTATTGACTATGTCATGTTGGAGGTCTTGGGATGCCACCTCATCTCTTTAAATCCAAACAGATATGAATAACACATATGTAATTCATATGTTTTCAGTGTTAAAGTGATTATGTAGAAACCCTATGGAGGGCTGAACCTCCACTGGGTTTCAACCTCATCATTTTAACAACATAGTCTACCTCTGACTCTGACTTTGTAAATTAATAAAACATATTGTGAGGGTTTGGCATCAAACAGTGAGCATACAAAAACCCACCCACCATGGCTTTCAGTCCGCTTTTATATCTCGGGCAAGGAAGATCAAAAACAAATATCATTATATTTGCTGCAGCAAGTCCAACATGAATCCAAAATGAGAATTTCAGCCATCTTTCTACCTCTGACTCTGTCTGTTGAACCTGATCAAAAAAGTCTTGCATTTTCTATTTCAATACATTTTTATTCGTTTTAAAAAATACTGTTACAAGTCATATATAAAACACAACAGATTTGCATACTAATCCTAGATAAGGATAACAACACAAGTTGTTGACAACCCACCCACTCAGCCTCATAAGTAAGACAGGTACATATTAAGCACAATAGTCTAAATAGCAATGTACTATTTTGTACCTCCATGGGTCAGAAGAGAAATCTGAACCAAAGATTAAAAACAAATAAAAATAAAAATGTTAGTGGGAGATTAAGAGAAGAAAACAAAGAAAACAAAATAAAAAGAAGTAAAGAGAAGAAACATCAAAAGAAATGAGATTCCTAGGACAGTTCGAACTCCCATAATATACTTTCAGCAGGGCCCCAGACAACAAAAAAAGTAAAGTCAAAATCAGTCAATATAGTTTTCAATCCAAGGTGTCCAGACCTTACGGAACTTATTCCCAGTTTTATGTAATATTGCTGAAAGAATTTAGTTAATCAGGTATCAATAGATTTTATTTTTACCTGCTACACCATTGGGATCCCACAAACAAACTAGATTTAATTTTTGGCGATCATTCGCATATACCAAACACCCTAAAACTTCCCAAAACACCCCCTCTTGCACCTTTGATCAACACCCATTCCCAAAATCACCGCCCTCCCCATTCACCAACTTTCGAGATGAACATGAGAAAACTGTTCTTAAAACTCAAAACATGCATCAATCACGAAAGCCAACAATGGTGGGATATTGCATTCCTGAAAAAATACATTGAATTGGGCATTACCCCGAGAGGCCTTAGAATCTCCAAAACTTGTGATTTCTTAGATCAAGATCTCTCAGCAAATTGGCACCTTCTCTCCGAATTCTGCACCAAAAAGTGGATTGAACTTATAATCAATCAAAGAGAGCGTAAATTAAATGAAATATCAAGTAAAATCAGTAACCTCCAGATCAACATCAAAGACTCGTTTGTAACTTCATGTCTTTACACTCCATGGATGTCCAACCTAACACATAATACTAGTAAATTCGAAAACAATATCAAATGCTCCAAAGCCAAAAAACTCAAAAGAGACATCACAGATTATAATCTCAATAGAGTATTCCAGTGGAATAAATCCCACACCAACACTTCAGCCAAACCACACCCTGTTGCCCTCTTATCCATACATCCTATAGCCACAAATAAAGTGACAAAACTAATTTGGGATGACACCAATCTCATTTACATCCACAAAACCACAAGATCAAAGTCCATCACATCTTCAAAAACTAGTAACCTTCAATCGTCCCCCTCTCCCGGGCATCCTAACCAAAAAAGAACCTCTTCAGAACTACCACAAACACATTCACCCAACTCCTTAATAGAAACCACTCCAGAATTACCAGCCTCCCTCAACACCATCACCTCCAGCACTGGCAATATTACCTATTTTTTAGACTTGGGAACAATACACCCTCCCAAAATAAAAAGAAAAGCAAATTATATATATAAAATAAAAAAAGTTTTTTTAAACAAGTTTTTTTAAGAAAGTGCTTTTAAAGTTTTTTTAAAGCTATTTAAGGTTTTTCCATACTGTCCACACCTGTTGTGCGCTCGCCACTCCCATTGTTTTTATCTTACCATTGGGATCCCTGACTTCCATGACTTGGTTAAGCAGTAAATATAAAAGTGATACGTTTAAATTGGGATGTTTTGGTTTCAAACTTAATAAGGTTTCTCCAAGGATTTTTCCTAAGACCCCTTTCCAATACTGTGTACACCAAACCCCAATCCAAAACCGTCCTATTAGATAGTCCCATAAAGTGTGCAACAACATTCCAGCATCAGAGCATCCTCTAAAGAAAGGGTCCCTGAATGGTGGACCGCAGTTCGGACACAGACTGAGTGGTGGTTCGGTCCAGACCCCAATCGCCAACCTGCACTGGGTTATGGCTGCCTGACAGTGGATATACTAGCCTCTGAGACCAGTGCTCTCAGAGGCTCTCAGAGGTCCCTGGTTCAGAGCTGTCACAAGCTGGCTGAAGTGTCAGCATTGGAGGGCAGGGGAGACATCAGAGGTCTAATAGATGTCTCCATAAAAAGAAACTCATTACAAAGTATGTCCCATCACACCTCTGACGGGAAGGAAACCTTGAAATCGGGTGGGTGCTGGATTGATGGCAGATGCTTTTGCAAGTTACATGAAATTGATAGAAAGTCACTTGCACTCCAACTTAATACTTTTTATTGACCATAGTTGACCATAAAGCATTACGAAGTGACACTATAAACTATAGCCAATAAAAAGATTGATTAAGTATCAAGTTGGAGTGCGAGTGACTTTCCATTGATTTCATAGAAAGAATCTATCACCGCCAAATGCTGTCAAATAGGGGCTTATAAAGTAAATAAGCCCCTTTTATATATAAAAAATGATTTAAAAAAGACTAAAAATAAATCAAAAAAATTAAAACCATCGCTGCCGCCCCTGCTATCTGATACGAATGAACATCTGCACATAGTTCATGCACATGTAAGAAAGAGGGAGGTAAGGAGTTCTAACAAAAACATAAAAAAAATAAACAGTGCAATATACCGGGATCAGTGCACCAACACTTTGCCTGGGAACACACACCTGCAGCTGTGCATGGTAGTGCATCATGATTGACGCTGGATTACATCGATGGATCCATTTTTTTTAAATTAAAGGAATAGTCAAAAATTGACTGTTTTTTTTTTCAATTAAAGGATTTTTTCTAAAAGTGTGGTTTGCTTATTGACTTTGAATTTTAACCCTTTAGTGAATGAGTAGGGGTAGAAATTATTTTTTTCCTCTACTGCTCACTTTGCTTCAACAAAATTTTGTCCACAAACGAAATTTCATACAGACCACCGCTAACGAATTTCAGAATCAGACATTTGGATTAGTTTGCAGTCGTCATTTCTGTAATTTCGAAATTCGGATACATCCGAATCTCCAAATTTCCGAAAATTTGTCTGAATTTCGATTCAGAACGAAATGAATCGCACATGGCTAGTAGTCAGTAGGGGCCATTGTAGAAAGGCTTTGGTCTTTTATCATTGGGCAAATGCAGCTTGATATAAGATTCATTATGTTCTTGCGCCCCTCTTTACCTGAGAACATGGCTTTAGATATTGAGGAACACAGGATAGGTCATTTTGACACTAGCCCTAGTGTTACCTCTTTGTTTAGCATTAGGATTAGAATTAGGGTTACCATCAGGGTTAGGATTAGCATTACAGTTGACATGTATCAAGCCAATTCTGCCTGAGCAGTCCTCATGACAAAAGTTATGGCTAGTCTCAACAGATTTTCAGCGAAGGCCAAGTCAGTAGTTCTACACTACTTACATTGAGTTTCATATAGCTGGCAAGCAAAAATCAATTAATTACAATAGGCCTAGTTCACACCAATGCGTCAGTGAGCACTAAACCAGTGACGTACAGTAAGGTCCGTGCCAGGTGAGGCATTCCCCATGCCCGCCTCCTTGAAGCTTTTTCTTCCATAATACTAGGTGAGGCTCTGCTTCCCCTGCCTCCCCTGACCGCACGTCCCTGCACTAAACGCACTGCATATGGTGTGAATCCAGGTAAAAGAAAAAGCTTTACCAGAGAACATGAGAACTTTCTGCCCCAAGAAGAGGTCACAGTGTTGAAAATCTGTCATGGGGGATGTAACTTGATGGCGTAGCTGGCTGGATTCTATGCAGTATGGGCCAGCATGGTTTAGGCCCTACCCCTCCATCTCTAAGTACACTGCCTGCCCCTTTAACCTATTAGAACTGCTGGAGGGGCAGACGGGGCAGTTGCAAATTGTTCTCTTTACAAGAAAACATTTATATTGATAATTTGTCAGCATATTAGCTGCTGACTGCTGTCAAATATTTTTTTTTTTAAATGAAAATACAGTTATCCTTTAAAGAACATTATAACTATCATTACAGCCATTACTATTATCATTGTTATCAGCATCATCATTCAAACCGGTCATCTCTTATAAGTACAGAATGGAAATCCACATAAAACAGGTTATTAAAACAAATGAATCTATAATTGTATTATAAAAGTTAACGAGCCCTCGATTCCCGATAGTCATATTTGTAAAATGTACTTCCAATTATAATAAACATATATTTGTGTAATAAAACACCTAAATCTAATTCTACCTCAACAATAGTATTATAAACGAAAAATTTGTCCTTGAATAAGTGTCTTTAATCATCCTAAAAGTGAGATTAATAAGAAACACTTTAATAATGCTTCTTCTTTAAGCCACCTAGTGAGATACTTGGCAGCTATAAAAATTAAATATATTGATAGGAATATATTGAATTGGTCGATCTATTTTTGTAAAATAATGAGCGCATGCACTGCATGGGCAAAGCCATTACCAAAATTGATCATTTGCCAGTAAATTAGAGTCATAACAGGTTTAATTTTGCATTAGTTATGTCTAAACCATTTCAGGTTTGATTCATTTTTGAGAAGCAAACAACCTGATTAATGAAATATCTCTCTCTCTACTGAGTTGAAAAAGTCAGTAAAAGTATTGGAGATCTAAAAATATTGTTTTATTTAATATTGTTTAATTATTGTTTTATTGTTTAAAACTCTATATCATTCTTTTTAAAATACACTGCCCAGCCCTTGTTAAAAATAAAAAGCAGCTTTTGTTTTAATTTGCACCTCCTCAAGTCTTGCCCCCCTAAACAGTCACCATTTCATGTCCAGCACTGGTCCTTATTGTGTGGACTCATTGTTTCAAGGACACAGCCCCCAGATGTGTGCCATACCATCGTATTGAACATATTGTACATGTCCCATCGCACTCATTACCATTGAATCCCAAAATGGTTTGTGGTGGGTGCTGCAGTGACAGGCGGTTAGCGCCATGTTTGAGAACACGGAAGACCCATACTGTGGTAGACATGTGCACCAGCAAAAAAATTGTTTAGTTTTGTTTTGTTTTGATTTGGATTTTGCATTATGGGTAATGTAATCCAGTCTTTTATTGACACCTATTCATGTTATCACAACATAATATAATATAATATGGACCTACATCAATAAAAGATGTATTGGTACCACACAGGTTGCCCCATAGTTCTTTTTTAAGTAGCACTGTCCAGCCTCTTCCTGCAGCAATAGATCACCGGCACTCCAATTATGGTACCAATTGTGGTACCAATACATCTTTTATTGACGTAGGTTCACATAATAGTATTACTTTGTGATAATGTGAATAGGTGTCAATAAAAGAAGTATTGGTATCACAATTGGAGTGTCGATGACTCTTCTTTTTCTTCATTGATGACATTGATGACATCATATTTGGCACACATTACAATGCTGCAGAGAATGGCGCAGACACCATATTGTCATTGATGGGCACCGACCATAGGAGGCAAAGCACAGAGAAAGAGGGCCTTGTGTGTCACATGACTATGCAGAAAATTGATATTTGCTTGATATTATGTTTTAACATCAATAAAGATGTTATTGGATGAAGATCCTTGGTGTGCTGGTGACATACTTTACTTCTTGGATTTATGCGTCACCATCCACAGAGTTACTTCAGCACTGATTTAATTGGGAGGGTTTATCGATCAGGTGTGTAGTGGGATATCTGCTACATGGCAGTAGAGAAGACACTTTTGAAAATTGAGATGGGTCTAGGGTTAGACCAGGGTTGTCCATTAATTAATTGTAATCAAAGCTATTTTAATTGACCAAGCCTTTGTCTGAACTATTAAAAGCTGTAAATTTGCTTTTTTATTAATAGTAATTGTAATGTATTGTATCGTGTTAGCTATTGCTTAATGCAGAAAGATTAGAGTTGAAATTATACCCTTTATTAGCTCATTTAAGATATTAAAGATTCATGTTTTCAGGATGCCTTAGATCTCTAGTAGTAGTCATGAGTGACATTACAGCACTTTCTTTTATTATGGAGGCTCAGGCAGACCTTAAAGGAGAACTATGAGGTGCGTGATTTACACTCATTCTCATAATTAGAGCCGGCCTGTGACATTGAAACTGTCAGACATCGACGCTCTTGATCAGGAGGTGAGCAAACACATACCGTTGGTCACTCACTTCCCGATCATCTTCCTGACCGTCACCACTCCCCACAGGGATCCCCCCCCCCTCTCCAATCCTCCAGTGCTGACTGGAGGAATAGACTGGGCGGACACAGCTGGCTCTGCCTCTAGATAGGAAGAACCCGCTGTCAATCAGCCAGCTGGGTGGATCTCGACAGTATTGTCTAGATCTGTCTCAGCTGTGGTGCTATTGCTATTATGGCTATTGCTATTAGGGCTGTTACTGATTAGAATTTTCGTGTTCGATTAATCAAATGTTTTTTTAATCGATTAATTTTGATTAATTATAACTCACATACAGATCCAATTACATTGGCCTATACACATACAGCACAGCAATGAAGTAATAAAATGAACTAGGATCACACTAATCCAGCACGTTATTAATCTCACGTGCCCCACTCAATATGGCCGCCGCTTGAGTGGGGCAACTCAGAATAATAACGTGCTGGATTAGTGTGATCCTAGTTCATTTTATTACTTCATTGCTGTGCTGTATGTGTATAGGCCAATGCCTTGGCTGGCGCTCGTGCAGAAAGTTTCTTGGGCAAACTCACCGACTCAAGTGGCTCCGTCGGCTAACGAGGGGAAGGGGGGAGGACTCCTCCCCCCTTCCCTTCATTATCGGATGGAGCCACTTGAGGACATCAACGTCACCGGACGCCCCCCCCTTCCCTTCGTTAGCCGATGGAGCCACTTGGGAAAGGGGGGAGGAGTCCGGTGACGTCGATGTCTGTGACGTCACCGGATCTCCGACGGGACTCCCGGACGCCGGCGGAGAGGTGAGTATTTTCATTTGCGATAAAAAAAATGTAATCGATCAAAAAGATTAACGATTAATCGAGAAATGAATCGTTAATTTGCACAGCCCTAATTGCTATATACTGAGCTTTGGGTAATGTTAGTATATATCCTCCCGTGACCCTAAAGAGAACTATGGGATAAAAAAGGTTACCCCATATTTCTCTTCTAAGTAGCACTGTCCAGCCTCTTCCTTCAGCAATAGATCACTGCTAAAGTGATCTATTACTGTCTGATTTCAGAAGTGATCATTTGCTGCAGAGCTGCATGGAAAGTTGGGATCTGGTCTACATTACCCCCATGTAAAAAAAAAAGAAGAAGAGGTGTGTGTTTATATATATATATACACATATACATATATATTATATATTTACATATACAATCTCCAAAGAATAATTAGGAAATCCCCTCCCCAGACTAATCCCAACAATGATCTCTGATTATCTGAGTGGCATTTTCGTGTACTACACAAGCATCACAAGCCTGATTTGTCCAAAAAACTAAATGACGTAGACTATTTTAGAGTAGACTATAAATGGTAAATTGTGCAGAACCAAGATATCGTGGAAACATAAAGAATGCTCTTGGACTCAAGGGGATTTAGGAAGAAAATTGACTGGCAACTAAAGTGTGTTAATGTCACCATTATTACATATATGGAAGGCCTTCAATTACAAATCTTGGCCATACTTCTTTTATGTGTAAGAAACATGGGACTTTGGTATACATTTCCAAATATGAAATACTTTGCTAATTTAGCATTATTCTGGTTTCAAATCTGCTCCATTCAAGATATAAACAGGGACAGGACAGGTATGCTTGTTGTCCCCCTCCTTTTTTAGCACTAGAGCCTTTAAGTAATATTAACGTGAAAAACGTTTTATGTTATTTGAAATGCTCATTAAATCGTTTACAATAAATGCCTCTTTATTTTCCTGAAGAATCAGCTGGTTCCCTGAGCACTGTCCCTGATATCCTATTTTAGAGTGGCTCCACAGGACCCTAAAAGGGAAAGGGGCCACTCTAAAAAATTGTGATCTTGTACTCAACAATAGACATGTGCACCGTCAAAAAAATTGTTTTGTTTCGTGTTCATTCGGATTTTGCGTTATTTAGTTTTTCGGATCCGAAAGCCAATTCGTTTCGGGATTCAGATTTGGACGAAATTCATTAGCAGTAGTCTGTACGAAATTTCGTTTATGGACAAAATTTCGTTGCATCAAAGTGACAAGGGAAAAAAAAACAAAAGAGAAAAAAAAAGCACACGGTCCCCCCCTCAATTCATACCAGACCTTTAGGTCTGTTAGGAATGTTAGGAGAGACCCCCCAAGTTTAAACAAAATAAAGTGTGTGGGGTTCCCTCCAAAATCCATACCAGGCCCTTCAGGTCTGGTAGGAGTTTTAAGGGGGAACCCCAGCCCCTAAAAATGAGAAAAAAAGTGGGGTCCCCCCTAACATTCCTACCAGACCCTTGATCCGAGCACAGGCCAAACAGGGCAGGAAAGGGAGGGGCAATCAAAAGCACCCCCTGCGCCTTACCAGACCATGTGCCCTCGGCATTGGGCGGGTGTCCCCATGCCGATGAGGACAAGGGCCTCTTCCCCACAACCCTGACCCGGTGGTTGTGGGGGTCTGCGGGCAAGGGGGCTAATTTGCATTGGGGTAACACATTTTTCTCTAATGTCACTTTGCTGCAACAGAATTTCGTCCACAAACGAAATTTAGTACAGACTACCGCTAACGAATATCAGAATCGGAAATTCAGATTTGTTTGCATTCATCATTTCTATCATTCGGAAATTCGGATACATCTGAATCTCCAAATGTCCCAAAATTCGTCCGAATTTCGAATTAGAACGAAACAAATTGCACATGTCTACTCAACAGGAAGTTCAGGGAAGCAGATCTGAAATATATAGAAACAACTGTTTGGAAACATGATGACTGTAAGTGCTTGGATAAAAATGTACTTAGCTTTGTATATGTTTGATCTGTATGCATTATTTAAAATAAAAGAGAGTTTAATACTCTTTTAAGTTCACTTCATAAGAAATAACAAAAGTATCCAAAGCTTTATTTATTACAGGTATTTATATAGCGCCGACAATTTACGCAGCACTTGGCATAGTGCACATTCACATCAGTCCCTACTGTGAGGGAGTTCACAGTCTGAGGTCCCTATCTCACACACATACAGGGACAATTTAGAGAGGAGCCAATTTACCAACCAGCATGTCTTTGGAGTGCAGGAGGAAACCGGAGTACCCGGAGGAAACACACACAAGCACAGGGAGGACATGCAAACTTACAGAGTCCTGTGCAGGATCTGAACTGGGGGCACCCAGTGCTAATCTTTATGCCACTGTGCTGCTTTATAAAAGCTTACTCCCAATATAATTTGAGTCCATTTGCAGAAAATGCACTATTCTGTAGAACTAATACACAGTTTATATATTACATTTTTTAAATATCCTGGAAAGCCTTTCTAAAATCTCAGACCTGAAAGTTGAAGGAATTTGATCGTAAAATTTAGAATATGTTCCTACCAAACAAAATAATATCACCCCCTAAAGCAGTCCTTTGATTTTTATTAGGAACATTTTAAACTTCCTTACCTAAGAGTAAATATAACCAGCTCATATGATTCTCTCAACATGCAATAATTATCATATACCACTGGGAAAAAGCTACTAAAAAGATTTATTAATGGCCTGGAGTATATATTAATTGTCCTTGTTTGGATACATAGCAGCTGTCAAAATCACACTCTTTCCCAGATACTATATTTAGAGTATTCCAAGTTCAAGTCCTTACGCATAAACTAATATACAAATATACTACAAAATGAGACTAATAAATACATATAAAATCACTCAGGGCCCAGCCTCCAGAAATGTGCATCTTGTGGTTGATTTACTAAAGGCAGATAGGCTGTTCACTTTGTGTATGTGTGATGTGTGTGTTTTTATGAGTGTGTGGTATGTGTGTTTTATGAATGTACGTTTATATGTGTGTGATTATATGTGTGTGATATGTATGTTTATGAATGTATGGTTATATGTGTGTTTATGAATGTACGATTATATGTGTGTGATTAGATGTGTGTGATATGTATGTTTATGAATGTATGGTTATATGTATGTGTGTGATATGTGTGTTTATGAATGTATGATTATATGTGTTTTTATTTGTGAGTGTATAAAAATGTAAATATGCATGTTTTCACAAAGGGTTGCTACCTTTTCTTCAAGTGAAACCCGAACACTCTTTTTTTTTTTTTAATATAGAGGAGAGAGCAAGGAGAGGCAGCCATGGGAGGGAGTAAGGAGACCAGCTATAGAGGACTACAAATCCCAGCAATACATTATACAGCAATATAAAATAATATGAAGCTACATACTCTGTGTTGTTCCAGGGTGGCACACTGATGTCTCCAGGTGGCCTGGTGGCCTGTGTGACTCTCAAGTGGGCTGTGCGACTCTCAGGGCTGTCTGGGCTATGATGTCTCACCAGGGGTCCACAGGTGGGCAGCACCATGTCAGGGAGCTGGAGGAGGAGAAGGCAATGACAGATGCATCTGTGGAGGTCCTTGGCAAGCACGATCTTAGGCAACCACATCTGCCTAAAACCCGGCCCTTTCTCTGAGCTGCGGGCACCTGTAAACAGACACAGGCTGCCGGCAGCTCAGAGGAAGATCCGGGTTCAGGCAGATGCGGCTGTCCGAGACCGCACTTCCCGAGGACCTCCACAGACGCATCTGTCAGAAAATTTAAAATGCTGGTGTCGGCAGTGAGTGTCTTGTGTCCGGGTGCCCGCTGGCTGGACACCCGGGCACAAGACTCCAAAACCAGGCTGGTGGCAACCCTACCCTTAAGCCGCACCCATTTGCTCTCACTTTCTGTTGTTCCTGCAGGAAGTTAGGAGAAATCTTTTGAATGGGACACGGAATGGCAAGATTTACCTCACTTGGGCATACCACTAGACATGTGCGATTCGTTCCGAATCGAAATTCGGACGAATTTTCGGAAATTCGGACATTCGGATGTATCCGAATTCCGAATTACAGATGTAACGAATGCAAACGAATCCGAATTTCCGTTTCCGAAATTTGGTAGCGGTAGTTCGTTCGAACGTTCGTTTCGTTTCCGTTTCTTATTCGTTTCGTCCGTTGAAGAAAACATTTATCCCCCTCAAATGTCACTTTGCAGCAAACGAACGAACGTATGAATGAAACGAATAAGAAACGAACACGAAACAAACGTTCGAACGAACTACCGCTAACGAATTTCGTATGAATACGAATTCCGAATCTGAATTGACTTTCACACCCGAATCCCGAAAACGAAATAACACAAATCCGAATTTAAAACGAAACGAAACAAATTTTTTGGCAGTGCACATGTCTACATACCACTAAACCATCCTGATTTCTGCCAGACTGTCCTGGGATTTCAACAGAGGTGTAACTAGAACCATCAGGGCCCCGTTGCAAGAAACCATGAAGGGCCCCAACCACCATGGCACCGCATGGTTAACAGGAAGGCTGCCGAGGTCCCCAGCAGGCTTGGGACCTCAGGCAGCCTCTTGTTTAAAATTTTAGTGCCAATGTTCTGTCAAGAACGCTGACCCAGTATCTGCGCTTATGTACAGACGGGATTATTGAGGAAACCGGCATTTATTTACAAAGTATTTGTTTGTAATTGTTAATTGTGACCATTAATAATATACCATCTATGACAGTGAATGATAGATTGTAGTAAATGATGGATGGCAGTAAATGATGAATGGAATATTATTAACAGTCACAATTAACGATTTAAACAAAATACTTTGTGAATAAATCCCTATTTCCTCGATAATACTGGTCTGTGCGCAAGCGCAGATGCTGATGTCGGCAAATTTGACAGGTCAGCGTTCTGCGTTCTCGACAGAACTCCGTTATCTGCGTTTAGTATTGGGGGATTCTCATGAGTATGAGTAGTTGTGAAAATGCCAAGTATTGGCACTGGAGTATCCCGACTTAAAAATAAAATGCATTGCTGGGGCTTGTAGTCCTACATAGTTGTTGCTATTCTGCATTGCTGTATAATCATCATACAGCAATGCAGAATACCACCAGTTATGCGGGACTACAAGTCCCAGCAATACACATGCCCCCCACAGGCCCGAGGCCCTGGTGCGCCCACAGCGCCTGCACCGGCGGTAGTTCCGCCACTGGGGTTGCCTGTTCCAGCACCTGGTGCCAGTATCCCTCTAAATCAATTTGGATGGCATGCTTTGGAGACATTTGCTCTCACTTCCTGTTATGTCTACATGACAGGAAGTAAAGAGAAATATCTTGAGTGGGATGCAGAATGGCAAAAAACACCAATAAATATTTTTAACCCTTACCTACTTTATTCAAAAAAAATTTAATTTTTTTTTAGATATGCATGAGTTGACATGGTCTCTTTAAATCGCATTACTTTTTAATGGCCCCTGACCCCATTTACATGAATATACACTGCAGATACACTTATTTATACATAAATAACTGCTACAGGTCTACGTGGAGTAGATCCTCAGATGATGGCATTAAAGTTGTGAATGACTTCAGTATACATACATACCACAATGCTGCAGAGTTGGCTGCACCCTGGGATCTCCTGTGTTGGCTTGTCACTCTAGGGAGCGTGGCTATCATCCATGTGACTTCATCCCGGCAGCTTCCCCTTAGTGGGCGGGGCCAGCTGTCCATTGTTGCTGTGTTGGAATCCTGGGCTCCGCCCTCCAGGAATGGCCATGCTGTGAGTCTCTGCAGGCAATTGCAGGCTGACGCTGCCCTGCTGCTGCCAATTTGCCACCTGACCCTTCCTCTGAGCTGCGGGCACCTGTAAACAGACACAGGCTGCCCGCAGCTCAGAGGAAGATCCGGTTTCAGGCCGATGCGGCTGTCCGAGATCGCACTTGCCAAGGACCTCGGCAGCCGCATCTTTGAGAAAATTAAAGTGCCGGTGTCGGCAGAGTGTCTTGTGTCCGGGTGCTGGCTGGACACCCGTACACAAGACGCCAAACTCGGACTGTCCGGATGAAAAGCGGACGGGTGGCAACCCTAGTGTTTCCCTATTTTTCCTAAGGAAATGATGCTGAACGTTTTGTACACCCCAGCACCCAAACTAAAACACAATGCCAAACTTATTTTCAGTGTTGGCACTTTGAGATAATTAAATTGATTTTGCGTTGCAGTTTGGGCACTCAGGCTCAAAAACATTCACCATCACTGCTCTAGAAGGTGTGCTGAACATAACAAAGTACAATCAGCCGTAGCTATCAGCCCAACTAAAGTATCACAGGACACAAGTAACACAGGAAACTCCCTTCTGGAGAGTCTGGAAGTTATAGATATTGATTTATTCCACCTCAACAGCAGCATCTGCTTATTCAAGGTGCCTCCCTCACCTCCCTAAAACACTAAAAAAACATTAAAGTACTGGAGGAAAAGGGGGGTATAGTTAAATATACCGTATATACCTTTCTTCAACTTCCATAGTGCAGGTGGTAACACCATCCTCCTATCAACAAGATTCCCAGGAATGCTGAGAAGACCAAATCTTGTAAGAAGATGCTGCACTGCATTGCAGGATTGTCTTCGCACAAGATTTGGGCTACTTAGCATCCTTTGAGATCTGGTCAAAAGCAAGATGTCTCCCTCACATAGGCGAAGCAGGAGGAAGTTGGGAAAGGTAAAAATACTATCTAACTATTTTTCCCCCACAGGTTCTTTTATGCAGCATTTGAGAAAGGGGGAGACAACTTGAATAAGCAGACCTTGCTACTGAAGTGGGAGGTCTGCTTTAACGTTAAACAATTTACTATGTATCTTACTTAAGACAAAGCAAAAATCCAGAACCCAAATACCACTGATTTCCATAAGATCTGGGCCATCACTAAATATCCCAGAACCATGGCATTTCCACATTTACCCCTACAATCATCTCTAAGCAACCCTTCCTTTAATAAAGGTTTTGAAACTCCTATTAAATTCACCCAAGAGTCTCATCTAGGTATTACAAAACTATATAAGCTCTATACAATAGATGTAATTAAATATTTCACATCCCTTCAGAAAGAATTCCTGCGACTAAATAGCAAAGTCTTCCACTATTTACAGTTAAAAAAACTACACCCCACAAACTGTAAAATGTCAACATTGTCACTAGCCCTTCCCCACTTCCCAAACAAAATGCTTGACTAAAAATCTCTAGACCTTATGCCATTGCTCTGCACTTCCCTTCTAAACACACAATCACCATTATTACTCAAACAAATTGGAAGTAACTTTTGGCATAGAAGATTGGAACCAGATTTGGAGCTAAATTACTAAATCTTGTTCTCATGACATTTACACTATCTAAACTAATTACAAACTTAAATTCAAATGTTACCTTGTGGCAACTGAAAAAGATAGTTTGGTTTCCAATTCTTCCCCCATATGCTTCAGGGGGTGCAGTGATCCTGGCACCTTCCTCCATATCTGGTGGCCAAGTCCCATTGCACAGAGACTTTGGATGAAGGTTTACTAAATGATCCACACTATTCTACAACACTCTCTGAGAAGCGACCCAAGTGAGACAATTCTAAATAAAAAGCCCAACAGCTTCATAAAATACCAGTTTAAATGACTCATTTTCATATTTACAGCAACTAAACAAGACATAGCGGAAACACGGAAGTCTAAACCTGTTAATTAACCACTTGATGAGCTGGGTGTTAAACCCCCTTCCTGTCCGGACCATTTTTCAGTATTCAGCACTGAGGTACTTTGACTGGCATTCTGACCTCTGAAGTTTTATATATATATACAGAAAAAATACCCCCCAAAATACCGAAAATTCTGGAAAAAAAATAGTTTTTCCTAAGTTATGTTATGAAACATTTATTATTACCCAATTGTTTTGTAAAATATAAAAGATGGGGTCACGCCAATTAAATAGACTCCAAACATGTCAAGCCTTAATTTGTGTGCGGTTGTGAAATCGCAAAAAAATACCAAATTGGCCATGGGCGATGCTTTAAAAGCTTTTACCGCACATCAGTTTTGTGTTATCAGCGATTGATGGTCCTAGAATTTATGCTCACAAATCAACATGATGATGATATCTAACATGTGCGGCGCAATGGCCGCAATTGTCATTTTCGCACCTAGGCGCACCCGACGCGTGTTTATGTGTGTATGTGGGGGCGGGAGACTTTATAAAAAAAAATGTGTTTTTACAACTTTTTTTATATGTGACTTTATTTTTTATGTTGTTTTAACTTTTTAAACATGGGTGGCTGCAATTGGGCCTGGGGGTGGAAAGGGGCCCCATTAGGTTGCTGAGACAAATTAAACATAGAACATTTGCAGATAATACAGTACTGTCACTAAGGGTTGGAGTGGTTGCAGGCGACAACTGTAATCTCCTGCAAAGTCTATAGTGTAGAAAAAACTTCAGATGCTGAGGAGGAGGAGTCTTTGGCATCTCGGCATCGTTATTCACAGCACAAAGAAAGGTCTTCAGGGGGGCCCCATCACATTTTTGGGACCCTGTGATCTGTAGTTATGGCCCTGCCTACATTTATCTTAACTCTGCAATTTCCTGTAGCTCTCAGACTAGAAAAAGGAATCAGGGCTAAATTTACCATTAAACACGGTAGTCGTGTGCCTATAGATGGAGAGGAAGAGGGAACCAAGGCCGAATTTACCATTAAGCACACTGTACAGAGTGTGCAATTTTAATACAACCTGCATTAGATTTACCAAAACTATGTAATATTGAGATCTATCCGAAACTATCCAATCAATTGGGTTAGTCATTAGTCTTGTGTAAGCACCCTTGCAGCCCTATGCATTAGCAGGTAGGCTAAAAAAAGGACTTGTAAATGTGTCCTGAATGCTAAAGGTGACAGACTCACTTTAAGAAGGAAATAACTTCCACATTTTATATATGAAACACAGTTGACAAAATATGGAACAGCAAGTAAAACTGTTTTCATGCTGGCAAATGTTAAAATAATAACTCAGAATACGCATTTGCTGGAAATTCAGTATGGTTTCCCTTTAAGCTCCACATTTAACAGAAACATGACACATTGGCCCAAGCATGTGCATTCCAATAGACAGGCTGAGCCCAGCCTAAGTTTGAAATAAAACAGACATATATGTGTGGCCCAGTTCTTTCATTCCAGAAATTTAAATAAATATAATATATAAATATATATTATATATAAATGTAATTCTTGCGGCACGGAGCTTACATGCATTACATTTATCTTCTTCCTGAGGCTCCTCCAAGCTCTGGCTTTCCCCTCAGTTCCATTTCTGTTTATGATAAGAGAAACATTCACTTAGCACACTGATCAAAGTTTAGAGGGATTAAAATAATAATTGAATTGCCGTTTGTGGATACAGGCATTTCATCTTCGTCTGCGACGAGGATCCTTTGGTAGCAGCCGGCACATATTGACTTTGATAGGTATATCCAGCCATAAAAAGCTGTTGGAGAAACGGACACTATATTATCGGGATATAATGATATGTATTATCTTATTTTTATACTCTGTGATAGCGCTTTCAGCCCCATTACCTATAACAACAAGCTTACACAAACTGCGCGTTTAATGTGGGAAAATCCCGGACGGATAATTGAACAGGGAGTCGTGTAATCATAATAAACCGCAGACAAGGAATGGAGATATACTGGCAACGCATTTCTGGAGACACAGTGTATAAATAAAGGACTTCAGGTATAATGAGTGTAAAAATACAGAAAGTGACAACCTGCTGTCATTTTTTTTCTCCTTATGTAACTGAACATTTTCTTTTTATAAAACGTAAAAGCATTTCCTTCTGAAGATGCTGGTTGCCTTGTGGTCACTGTGATCCAATTGCTTAAATACTTTGAGCTGCTGACCAAAAATAAGTATGCAAATCAAGAAGTTTACTCCATCTTCATTGTCTGCATTCTTGTAGTGGGACAGAGTTCTGTTTCTGCTTTATGCTTTGGCATACCTTCTTTTAGAGTTCGATCCTTCCGGGCAGTATGGTTACAAGCTGACTCAGATCCATCCACAGACAACCTAACTCCCCAATAAGTCACAGAAGCTTAACTCCAACCTAGTTTATTTCTCAAAGGACAGAGGATGCTCACTGGTCACATGAAGTATAAAAAGACAATAAATATTTCCCAAAAGTGCCCTTTTTTGGCCGATATGTTTCGGCGGGCGAAATATTGGTGCATTCCTAGTAATAACCATCACATACATCTACTGTGTAACCCTGGCTTCACGTTCACTTGATTGTTACATTGATCTCTATAAGGTATTGTATTTTCTTACTCTATGGTTGTATTGTTGTAATCCTTATGTTCAATAAAAACTAAAATACAAAAAAATATATATACAGTTGTCACCAGAATAGCAATAAAGGGGAAATCTTCCAATAGGGACACTTGTTCTGGGACTAACTGTCTGAAGGGAGATTTACCACACTTTAAAGGGATTTACTCTCACTTTCTGTTGTGTCTGTAGAACAGGAAGTGAAGGAAAATCTTTTTAATGGGATACAGATGGCAAATCGACTTTAGATATACTTTATTGTTGTGACAATTAGAGACATATGGTAAATAGGCTCTGCTGGTTGAGTCACTTAACCCGTTCAATGCAAGCAACGTAAGGCTTACATCAGCAGGAGCCATAGCAGCTAGGAGTGTGTTTACATTTAACAAGCCAACATTTGGTTTTACTACTAGAAGTGATTCGGATGGCTGTTAAGCCGTCTCATCACATCTATACATCATTGAAACTGCCACCTTACTGACTACGCCACCATATATCCTGGGCACCACTGCCCCTCCTGCAGGCACAGGACTTATATAGCAGCTATCAGTGGGGAGAGCAGAGCACAATCAGTGAACATCCATTCCCTGACCACCTCTGCATTGAATGAATGACAGAAACAATTAGCATTTTGTCACTTCCAGTTGCTGAGCTGTCATTCCCTGGCACCTGTGGCTGGGGAAGAAGCTGATTAAGCACAATCTATGCTTGATCATCTTCATTGGGGTCTATAGGTGACATTAGGTGTCTAACAAATGTCGGGTGGGTCAACATATGAAAATGGCTGAAGTGAGAGCAGTTTTTCTAGTCATTATTTATGTATGATTAAACAAGAACTCTGGGCAAAACTTTTATTAACCCTTGCAGCAGGGATACCCTCACACTGCAGGGGCTAACTGCTCATTTTTCTGATGAAATGTCTCCCGGCGTCCTCGCGTTCAATACACTGGCTCCTTAGACCAATGCAGCAGAAGTGAGGGAAGTGAGGTGGGAAGAACCGGTCTAAGAGCAAGCCGTCTCCGAGAATCGAGTGAGTATAACTTTTTGTATTTTAGCATTTAGACAAAAACAAGCAGTTAACCCTTGTGAGGGTAGCCTCACTCCAAGAAGTTTTACCTGGAGTTTTTATTTAACTTTAAACCAGTGACCTGTAAAAGTTTTTAAAACTTTGTCTATGCACAATTTTGGGCGCCAAAGTTTGTCGCTGTTTCATAGGCATTCTCAGTTTTAATGTTTGTTATCTTTTTACTTAATGCAACCTCATCTTTTATATTTTTCCACAAAATCGAGCAATCCCTCCAGCGCTGGTGCCGGTCTCTGATCCAGAGCTGACTGCTGTGTCTTCTGTGTCCTACAGAGTCTGTCCTAACTGTAGATGACTGCCACACTCCTGAATGGCCCCTGTGCTGAAAGGTGGGTGCTGGAGCGACTGCGGATGGTGCCACGCATCACAGTGTACACCAGAAATGTCACTAGCACACCAATAATAACTAATCACCGGGGGCGTGGCCGGGATGTGAGACTGAGCAGACGTGTCTCACTGCAGCTCCCGACATCCGTGCTACATCCTGACCCTTAGCTAGCTGACAAACCGGCCGAAATACTCACCCAGATAACTAATCACCGTATTTTTTGCTCCATAAGACACCCTTTTTCTCCCCAAAATCCCTAATTTTTTGTACATTTAGCCCTGCTAAAGCAGAGCTAAACGTACAGTGGAAGCCGCTGCTCGTATAATACAAGTGATCTATTCAGATCACTTGTGCTAAAACCGAGCGGCGGTTTTCGGATCCCCCGCTCCTCTGGGGGACCCGTGACCACGGGATAGGATCTCACCATAGAGCCCCTAGAGCAGCCGAAGAACGTCCATTATATGACTTCTGTGTGATCACTGAGACCGTGGTGCTATAATCACAGCGCCACCTGTCTCAGCAGTCACTTACTGTAGCTTCTGTCACAGAAACTGTGACAGAAAGTGCCTGTGTCCTATGTACCGGTGCACCTTATGGAGCGCAAAATACGGTAACTAATATTTAATAAAATGAGCGTGTATGCAAATAAAAAAAAGAAGCCGTGAAAGGATTAAATATACAGTTTTTGTGTTTAAAGCCTTTAGGGCATGCATTTTCTTACTTGATGTTCCATGATGCACAGTAAATGTTTTTCACACTCCTAAATATCAGCTTAGCTTGTAGGAAATGGGTAGTAATAATATTCACAGCTGTGTTTGTAAAATGATACACATTTAAGAATGTTCCATCCGGTAATTTGGTGTTCTCACACCTACAGAGGAAGGCACAGAAATCCTGACATATACGTTTGAATTTAAACAATCTCAATGCAGATGCAATAAACCAAAAAGGGATTTCGTTTTTATTGATTGGAAAATAATTAAAATGTTTTTAAATGCAGCTAAGTGTAATTACCAGAATTGATGTTGTTATTAGTCTTTTAATGCCCTGCACAATAGAACGCAGACTGGCAGTGAGAGGGGCAGCACTAAAAGCCAGTAAAGTGTGCTGCAATAAATCGGACCTTTCCACTCGTTCACTAAAAATTCAATAAGCTCCGAATGCTGATATGCATCATCTCACATTCATGGCTAAACAAACATTGTTTTGCTTTTAGTTACAATTACAATTAGGGATATTCAGATACCAGGTACCGTGCTTGGTACAAGTACAAGTACAGATACTTTTCCAGCCCCAAGACTAGACTTGAGAAACACTCAAAAGTTAGGAGGCGGCTGTCATTTTTAAGGATCACACGGAGCTCCTGGGATTTGCACATCTCTGTTTTAATGTATGATTTTATTTTTATTTTTTATATATATGAGGGATGCACCAATACCATTTTTACAAGCAGTTAGATAATTATGACATATCATCAAGAAGTTCACTGACAGGGGCTCTTGGCTCCAGGGTGATCCCTAAAGCACAATGATTCCATTATCTGCATTGTAAAATGAAGCATCAGTGGAAACGTGGAATCTTTAATAATCTTTAAATTACATCTGTCACAAATCCTGGCAAGTCATGTGAAATGAAATGCAGGACATACGCAGCATTCAAAGTAATCTCTGTTATTTTCTCCCTTTTGGTCTATAAATATACAATTGAAAATGTTTTGTTATATATGTTTAATAAGTAAAAAAATATGTGCTGCACTAAAACCTCTGGCAGTGTTATCAGCCCTGCCCAATACTCATCTGCCTATTGGTTGCATTAGTTTTTATGTTCTATTTTATTCAGCCAACAATCACTCACTGAACTGTATACATGTAGGAGCAGCCTTATTACCCCTAGACTATGCTCCTATTTAGTACTAGAGAACATCTCCCCCAATGCACATCCTCAAATGTCCCCTTCAGGTCGTCCTCTGCTGATTGACAGCAGGCAGTGGGTGGGTGCAAAAGCCAGCCAGTTATTGGCTATTGCAGTTTAAAATAGCCAATAGCAGACTGGCTATTGCTCCCCGCTGCTGGATGGGAGACTTGTTGCCAGTTTTCTAACGCCGGCAGTTGAACAGAAGAGGGGGCAGCAGGGACAGGGGAGGGGAATGGGGGAATGCAGGCTGACAGCAGTCTGTCCTCCTCGCTGGGTGCCGGGTGCAGAAGTCTTGTGTCCCTCTGGGGGAATTGCCTTCACCTCATATAACACACAGAACCAACAGGAAGTGAGAGGAAATCTCAATGTACCTAAAAGTTTGCACGCAGAAGGAAAGCAACCTCAGGGGACTGATTGCATGGAGGGATGAAAGTCCGTGAGTACAAGAGATAAGGTAAGTAAACTTCTTTATACTGCTACCCTAGACAAAACATGTCTGACCCTTGCAGTATGGCCGGGAGTCCCACTACAAGGGAAGTTTCGATTAACTCCCTAATTCTGAGATTTGAGCTGCTTTACAGTATCATAACCCAAGTTCTGTTCCTTGCAAGTCTTTTGGTGTGGCCCGGGCCAGTGGCCTTTTTGCCTTTTTATTAAAAACAGACCTACAATGTTATTCACACTCACACCAGCAAAATACAGATTGTGGTCATAGCTCCTTGCATTAATAGTATGACCTATTCCACCAGAATAGAATCCTTTAAAAGTTTAAATCTTCAATTTCTCAAAAGAAGACCTTGAAATGTATTCTGTGGCAAAGGACTCAATAAGATGATCCGCTGAAGGTCACAAATAATTGGAACTGATTTCAGCCAAGGGTCTTCCATTTCACAGACGAGCGCCTTAACCAAAAGGCTACTAAATTAAAATGACAGTACAGTTTCAAGCAGAGTGCTGCCATTTACAGGCGGTGTTGAGGAGAGGGGTGAGGAAATAACTTTGAAAAAAAACATTCAGGAGACAATGAAATGCTGATGCCTCAGTTTAAACAAAGGCTGTGGAAAATGACCTCCGAGCACTGAAAGTTTATGAGGCAGGCAGAAGAATGACAGGGTAGAAGGAGGTTTATGGACAGTAATGAAGGCAGATGCTGTTAAAAAGGTGGGCTACAACATGATGGAAGAAGAGGATATACTGTCTCCTTTAGAAACATCAGCACTTTTACTCCTCCTGGAGGCAATGCTTGATATATAATGACTGCCAGTCGATTAAGATAGCACTCTTCCTCTTGGGGTGATGCAGAATGACTCTCTAAGTAGTGTGGCAGGCTAATATTTTCATCTCAGGGTCTGGTCCTTGGTTTATGGTGGGGAGAACAATTAGTTGGGTGCCAGTACTTTGACCTTAATTGTTAAAGTTAATTCTAGGAGAGAGGCTTTTAGGGGTGCAGGATACACAATAAAAGATTAGGGATGAGCCGAACACCCCCGTGTTCGGTTCTAACTCGAACTTTCGAACATGGAAAAAGTTCTAATTCGAACTTAGAACTCAATGCAAGTCTATGGGGGTAGAACTCAGAAAATTAAATGTCCCCATTTTGAAGCCTTATATGCAATTAAGGGGTTGCAGGGACAGGGGGGAGCAGGTTTCTATTTGTTTCTGTATGTTTTTATGTTTACTTCTTCCGCCGCGTTGGTCGCGGCGTCTATGTGGCCTTCTGCGCATGCGCTGGATATAGGTTCGACTCGAACGCGAAGCTCATCCCTATAAAAGATCACAAAAATAGGAAAGGCATTTTGAGGGTAGCAGTAGTAGTGGCAGTAGGCCCTTTAATATTGACCTCCAGGTGATTGTTGGCCCTATGACAGCAGCCAGAAAGATATATAACCCTGTAAGAGCAGTCACCGTCTTTCTTAAATACAATACAGGGACGTGCGGTCAGGGGAGGCAGGTGGGGCAGAGCCTCACCTAGAATTATGGAAGAAAAGCTGTCAGCTTCAAGTCTGAAGCTGACAGCTTTTTCTCCATTCAGATTGGCATCCAACAGGTTACACAGCAGGGAAATCCTCCCCGCTGTGTAATCTGTCATGGTCGGAGCGCTGCCTGTTAATTACCCGGCTTCTCTGCTGCTTGTGTAACCTAACTATTGAAGCCAGAGCGGTCACAGCCTCTACTCTTTCTTAGAGGCGTGAGCTCTGTGGATGGCTTGGACCAATGGCAAAGCGCCATTGGTCCAAGCTGTCCAATCAAAAAAAGACAAAAAAATCGATCTAGATGCCTCAGCAGTGACGAGCAAGTGAGGGAAAGGGAGGCTCCTCCCTGTCTCCTCCCTTCCTCCTTTACGCTAGCTTGGGGACCGGTTGGGGCTTCGTCAGTTGGGGCTTCAGTTGGCAGGGGCGGGGTAGGACATGCTGGAGGCGAGGCTGGGGAATGCCTCACCTGGAAGAACAGGTACCGCATGTCACTGATTGGACCCCACTTTTATTAAACTGGCAACTGACCTTATAGTCAAAGATACATTGATTTGTGGGAAATGAATCCAGCTTACAATGTCTAAAGTTGCTTCTACCCAGCTCCTCTACAACACTCTTTCGTGAGAAGATTTTTTGCAGACACTTCTTCCAGGCAGATATCCTTTAGCGTGGCTTTGTGGAGCCTCCAACTGGACATGTAAGCTGCGAAAAAATTTGGTTCAGTTTGGATATTTCGGGATTCGTATCTGAAATTCAATTCGGTTCAATTTTGGGCGAAATTCGAATTTTCGCTAGTTTCAGATAAGTTTACAATATTCGTTGCGAATACCACAGAAAACCATATACAGATATTAACCACTTGAAGTCCGCGGCGTTTACACCCCCTTCCCATCCAGGCCATTTTTCACTATTCAGCGCTGCGGTACTTTGATTGATATTTATTCCGTCATGCAACGCTGTACTGAAATGAATTTTATACCATTTTTTTTGGGGACAGATAGAGCTTTCTTTTGGTGGCATTTAATCACCACTGAGGTTTTATTTTTTACTATAATTAGGAAAAATTACAGAATAAAAAAAAAAACAGTTTCCCCTATATTAAATGATAAAACATTTATTATTACCCAATTTCTTGGTAAAATATAAGATACTGGGTCACGTCGGGTAAAAAGACACCAAACATGTCAAGCCTTAAAATTGCGTGCACGCGCAAAACCTCAAAAAACTATAATACCCAAAATTGGCCCTAGGCGACGCTTTAAAAGCTTTTACCGCACATCAGTTTAGTGTTATCAGTGATTGATGGCCCTAAAATGATTGCTCTCACTGCGACGTTCGCGGCGATATGTAACGTGTGTAGCGCAATTGTCGTTTTTGCGTGCTGGTGCACCGGACTCGTATTTACGTTTATATGTGGGGGAGTTAAACATATTTGGTTTTTTTTTTTACTTTTTCTATATGTGGCTTATTTTTTTTAACTCTTTTTGTCCGAATGTCCGAATCCTGAAACAAATTGATTTTTGGACCCGAATCCTGAAAAACAAAATAACAAAAGATTAGCATGAAAACTATACAATTTTTTTGCCAGCACGCATTTCTAGTCAGTCGCTTCCACTGCAGGTCCTACACAGGGGTGTCCATAGACTATTTGCTGACTGAGGCGGCTGAAGTGGGGGGCGGTGAAGGTTGGTGGCATGTGCTGCAAGTGCACATTGCAGGGGTTGTTCATGCTTGTGGTGCATGTTCTGGAGGGGAGAATGAGGGGTGCATCCGGCATCCTGCCTAGCTAAAGGTGCCCATACCCCTTACGACTTTTCGTACGACAATCGTAACGTGTGAATGTAGTGCCCGACCGATAGTACTGTACAATCGTACGTCTTTTGACAGTCAAGCATGTTTGAAAACTTTGGTCGATCGCTCTATGTTTGCATGGTTGGTGGCGTTTCCGTCCGTTAAAAGTCGTACGATTAACACTGAGCATGCGCAAACAAAAATCAATTATCGCAAGTCATCCAGGTGTTTTTTTTAACTACCGCTGATTGAACCTTGCGATAATCGGGGCAGGATGGGGCCGTCGTACGAAAATCGTATGATGGTTCGATCATCGGACGAAAAGTTTCGTCCGATAATCGGAAGGTGTATGGGCACCTTTACTGACCTCACTGGTTGCCATGAGCTGGGCAGGACGCCAGCCAAGGTGTCACAATTGCTAAGAACACACCTGCTGCTCCCCTTTCCTATGTGACCATTGGAGGTGCCGCCTGAGGCAGCCACCTCAGGCTACCTCATTATAGGGATCGCCCTGGTCCTACAGAAACCATCATTTCCAGGAATGTTGATTTCCTGGTCCCCTGCTGTGCCCTGTGGTTCCACCTGCCAGCCCCTGTATCACTACAGGACTGAGTAGCAGCATAGGGGCTAAAGGATCGAACCACTGAAGACCGCAGGCGATCTGGAATCTGACACTCCCAGAAGTGTCGGTTTCGGCAGGATGCTTGGTGGCTGCTTTATTTTCAATATAGTAGTGATTGGAGGTGCGTGCTAAAGAAGGGGTGAGTACTGCATGTGTTCTTTGCTGGGGAAGATTGCTTTTATCATAATACAGGATGTGTCCTTTTTTTTGTGCTTCAGTGGTCATTTTGGACAGGGTGGTGCTCTTAAACAATAGCTGTATTTTCAATGCAAATCCCTTAGCTGTCATTGTCCCTGCAGGCGACACACACACACAAGAAAAGACATCAGAGTCTTGCTTCTTATTCAATTGACATCCTGCTGCTCCTCCTGACCACCGCTAGAGGTAGCTCTTGGGAGCCAGGAGATGAACTGCTGTTTCAACTTAAAGGAGACCTGTTCAAAGAAAAATACGGAGGCTGCCATTGATGACCTCCTCCTTAACATGCTAGTTGCCTGGCTTAAGTTCTTTAGTACAGGCACAGAAAAAGTAGAAGGATCAGGACTTCAGATATTGCTTGCTGCACGATGGTTCCAACTCAGTGGCTCAAAATACCGAAATCACTGGATCAGCATGACAGCCAGGCAACTGGCATTTACAAGGTCAGTCAGAACTAGCGGCTTCCACATTTCTCTGTTACTATTATTATAATTTACACTTCACCTGAATCTTTCAGGCACATGCCATCTTTACCGAATCACATTAATATGATGAGCACAATGTACCATACCTATTTCTTGCAACAAATAAAAACTGCTCTGGAGTTGATGCCTAGGTCAAGATCACATGTGCTACAAAGGTCATTGTGGGTGTTTCTTGTCATTAGAGACTGCCAGGAGTCTACTGCTTTCAGACAGACATAGTATCCAGTATAGTGGATCAGCAAGGCGCACAGGACTACTAAGCAGATAACACAGCTTGTAACATACATTTCCTGTACATATTCAGTATATTTATAGACTACACATAGAAAGAAGAGTTTTAATAAACTAACACACATTATAAAGATTAGTCACGTTATTGTTCTGTTATATTTAGGTCAGAGAATTAATCACAGATGGGCTGCATACTAGCTGCCCTCGCTTTGTCATCAAATAGGTACATTGATTTGTTTTATTTAATTAAAGCAGAGTTACGATTTATATGATTTTTATTATAACACAATATAACATTTTATGTTTAATTACATATATAGGAGCTGTTTTACCTGCCAAAGGACTTGTATTTCTGCCCATTCAGTCCTGACATTTACATAGTTCTGCCACACATCTTAACCAGGTTGGTGACCTGATTTTTCTCTGCTACAGTTATGAAATAAAGCTCGGTCTTCTCTCCACCTCCCCGCCTGTGATTGGGCAGTTAGGGAGCAGCAATAGTTCATCCGCTGCTCACTCCTGACAGCCATTCTTGTCATCACACTTGCATGCAGCACACCTGATTGGCCACTGGTACTGCCCCTCCCTCTCCAAGTTTGAGTGCTACTATACAGGAGATTACATGAGGCTGATACAAGGTCAAATGCAGGTACTTATACTAGCTGCATTATATATAT
>NW_017306567.1:78793-105589 GCF_000935625.1 Nanorana parkeri
AAAGATGTCTGAGTTTAGGATGGCAGATTTGTAGGACCCAGTTTCAGGTGTAATACTAAAGTTCTTCCTCTAGGGGGAGGTGTTGTTAGGTCTGGAGACTTAAGGTGTCCATACACCTTCCGAATATCGGCCGATTTTAATTTGCGATATTCGCAAGGTTGATGGTCAGTGTACAACCGCAAATACTGTACAATCATACGTCTTTTGACTTTCCAGCAGGCTAGAAAACTTCTGTCGAATCATACGAAATTCGCTAGGTTGATGGAGTTTTCGTACATCAAAAATCGCACCATTACCACTGCTCATGTACAAACGAAAATCCATTCCGTCAATTCGGCCAGGTGACTTTGCTAACGACCGATAAGCTTTAGAAGTAACAAGCCCAGATAAAGCAAGCTGGCTCATTAGGGCCTCCATAAGATACCCCAGAATGCTAAGTGAGGGGTGCCACCTGGGAAACAGGAGTCAGGAGGGCTCCACCGTGGAACCTGCTTCCCTATTTATAATGGTCTGGCCCTCTAGCAACTTCAGCGCAAAATTATAGCTAATTTGCCTACAAACGTCAGGTGGTCATAATAATCTGGCCACTCAGTGTATACACACACTACTAGTCAAAAGTTTTAGAACACCCCCATTTTTCAAATGCAAGCAGTTTAATGTCTCAATGTACTCTGAAAATAAAGCATATAACAAATAAACAATTGGACATCCAAAAGAAATCATGGAATCATTTTCTTTAACAAAATGTAATCTATTTTTTTGACTCATCAAAGTATCAACCATTTGCACATACAGTATAACAGCCGAACACACTTGTGGCATTCTTTCTACAACGGGAATCAAATATTGTTCACAAAGTAGACATGCAAGCCTGCAAACAATTTGGTTCAGTTCGTTTTGTTTCCAAAAGTCAATTGATTTGGGGTTTCAGATTCAGACGACTCCAATTTTTTTTTTTTATTTCAGATGAATTAAATTATATTTACAAACTGATTTTCGTTGCAGCAAAGTGACAATAGAAAAAATATGTGACATTTTTCTTTTTAACTTTTGACAGTCCTAAGAAACAATAATAAAAATTAAAAAAAAACCCAGCATGCAGCCCCCCCCCCAATTCATACCAGACCCTTTAGGCCTGGTAGAAATTTTAGGAGGGACCCCAACACCAAAAAAAAAGTGTGGGGTCCCCCCGAATGTACCTTGCCTGATGCGTGATCTGAGCAGCAGGAAAGGGGGGGGGGGCAAGTATGTGCCCCCCTCCTCCCTGCACCATACCAAGCCACATGCCCTCAACATGGGGAGGGTGCTTTGCCTCAGTACAGAGGCTTCCTGTTCATTCATAAATTGAGGCGATAGTGAACAGATACCATATCCACAATCATGAATGCACAGGAAGTGAAGTATACCGCCCCGCCCAGTCTCCTGACAGCTTCTCTCCTGGATTGGCTCTTTGTCCCGTCCAATCCTCGCTGCCTCTGCTGACACAGCGGGGATCAGGGGGGACACAGAACGGTGCCCAGCGGGGAGATGAGAAGCTGGAGATGCACCGCATTTACATCCATTTTCGGCATTTTGCCTATAGTACCATTTCCGGACTAAATGTCTCTGTAGCCGGAATTTTGGTGCATTCCTAATATATACTGTGTTTGTGTGTGTATATGTACATGTATATGTATATATATATATAATTTAAAAAAAATATTTCTAAACAATATAATAATGTTTATATTATTTATGTATTTGTGTATTTATATGAATGTATCACATACGCTAACAGTCCATGTGTTGTGCAGCTCTCAATTCCCAATCTGCTCTGTTTCACTCGACCACCTCTCTGTAGAATTACAGGTTCAGCTTCTATAGCCAAGAAATTCACTCCCCAGTGACTTATTACAGGTGTGTGGGAGAATATAGATCTGTAGGTGGCATAAACAATGAAAGACTATTCTTCATCTCATCTGTCCCCATTTAAAGTTATTCTGTCACTAAAAAAAGAAAAAAATTCTGCTACCCAGTAGCTTACCCCCAGCAGACTTCAAGCTCCCGCTGCTACATCAGAATCCTGTCCAATGGTGACCTAATGCTGTAGGAAAGAAACATAAAGAGGCACAGAGGTTCTCTTTCAGGCTGCAGTGAACCGATTGGTTTTGGTGTCTTGGACTAGAATCTAGTTTTCTATTCAAATCTAGGACAGCTAGTTAGAATTCAGTGTTGTGAGCCAAAAGAAAGTCAAAGGCCCTTCCCTTAACATACTGTATAGTCCTGTTTGTTTAGTGGAAGAACAGAACAGGTGAAACTCGAATAATTAGAATATCGTGCAAAAGTCATTGCAGTAAGTTCTGCAAAAGGGGCCCAAACCAAGTACTGAGTACATATGCATGCTTGTACTTTTCAGAGGTCCGATATTGTTCTATGTACAATCCTTGTTTTATTGATTGCATGTAATAATCTACTTTTTTGAGGTTGTGGATTTGGGGTTCTTGGGGTTTTCATGAGCTATAAGCCATAATCATCACAATTATGACAAATCACGGCTTGAATTATCTTGCTTTGCATGTAATGAGTCTATCTCATATATTAGTTTCACCTTTTAAGTTGCATTAGTGAAATAAATGAACTTTGCACGATATTCTAATTATTCGAGTTTCACCTGTATATCGACTGCTTGCTAGTAGATATATGCAGACCCTTTAAACTAGGATTGCACAGATACCAAGTACAGTACTCAGTACAAGTACGAGTACATGTACCGATACTTTTGAGCTCCAAGACTACACTAGAGAAAAATTCAAAAATTAGGAGGCAGCTGTCATTAATAAGGAGCACGCGGAGCTCCTGGGATTTGTACATCTCTGTTTTAATGTACGATTTTGTTTTTATAAATATAAATAAAGGGATGCACAGATACCAGTTTTGCGAGTATGAGTACTGGTACTTGCCGAGTACTTACAAGTACGAGTACTGATACATTTTTGTTTATTGTCATGTGACAGTTTTTCTAAAACAATACAGACTAATGATTTCAGGACAGTGGAGGAGCCCCAGAGCCAGGTCCAAGCTGCAACCGCTGCAACCTTGGTAGTTCTCATGAAAATGCCAAGTATCTGCACTGGTACTCGAAAAGTTTTTTGGGTGAATTTGCGGTGGGTGCTGAAATGTAACAGTTTGTTTTGAAATGATAAAATAATAATGCTTCACCAATATGTTTTAGAGGTACCTAGAAAATAAAGTATCATATGTAATTTTCACATCACCTTTTTCAAAACGTAATATTTTAATTTAATTCATTTTTAACCACACAGGGCGTAGGGGATTCTTTTCAGTCAGAGTGGTTACATTTTGGAATTCTCTGCCACAAGCAGTGGTATCAGCAGAGAATATTTATTCATTGAAAAATCAATTAGATACCTTCCTCAGAGACTGTAACATACAGGGGTACAGGTACTCTTAAAGACCACACCGGGACTCATATGCAAACACGCACGCACAACACACACACACACAAAGACACACAATGGTTAAACTTGATGGACCTGTGTCTTTATTCAACCTCGTATACTATGTAATTAGACTGAATGCCTTGTACGAAGGTTAACTGCCAGGCCTCCCTGGAAAAGTATATTTTACATCTTCAGTCAACAAATAAGAGTACCAGTCAGGGTGACAGCGACATAAGTAACAATTTCAAAAGGCTATACTGAGCTCTGTGCCGGCAGATCTGTATGTGAGGGGGAAGGTCTTTTCACGCGTTTCATTCTAGGAACAAATAATTTCTCTGTGGAGTGTAATGGCACAGGCTACAATTGTGCTAACCATTGTTCACAGAAGGTGATGTTTACATGGCCTACTATAGTTCCTTTGACAACTCTTGGTTGAGCTTACAAGTACTCTGATGGTGGAGATGATGCTCTGAGGTAACAGAATGGAAATGCATTGATTACAGTCAGGCTGGGTGAGATAAAGCCAACTCCAGCCAAAACTTATTTAGAAGAGACAAAGCGTCAGACTACAAGGACAGGGAGTGAGAAGAAACCTCCCAAAGAGTGACAGCAGTAAGAAAATGACACAATTTCTAAACTCCAGGGCTTCATGTTATCTAAGTAGGAAAAATAACTAAATAAAAAGTGGCACCCAGGTGACAACAAGATCTAGAGTATACAAGTGCTGTTATAATTAATACAGATAAGACAAAAAGGTAAATTATCTTCACATTATCAGGAACAGCAGCAGTATACACATTTAGAGCATATCAATAAGTAGAAGGCAGAATCAGTCCTCAGGTAGGAGCCTAAAACAATGTATTACAGCCAACTAATCCCTCACATTGTCCTGGTCATTGGCAGGAGAAGCCGTACTGAAAGCTCTGCACCTTCCGGTTAAGGAAACCCCTCCCTGTTAAGGAAAATGTCTCTACTACACATGCAAGCCACAGCGCTATTCATGTCTATGGATGTGTTCTCTCCTGGTTGGCTGGAGACCAGCAGGATGGAAGGAGAAGTGAAGAGGGAGTCCACAAGGCTGGTGGTGCTAGAGGACTTGGATGTAAGCCTGGCATAATGTGCAAATAGGCTGTGCATAGCTACCTTAACCTGCCCCCTTTATTTCAGGTTCAATAAATCTGTGATTAATCTTTGATTCTTTGATATATACAGTATTTAAAAAAAATAGGAAAACACACAGATATAAACAGGATTTTAGGAATGCCCACAGTCACTCAAAGATATTCCAGCTGCCCAGGCTTGCGACCATATTGAGATTGGAAGGGCAGGGAGGAGAAGATAAGATTACACTAAGACCTGACTACACTTACACTGATAAGACCTGATTACACTGACAATCACATTGTCTGAATACGTCTTGAATTTTTGAAATGGGAAAGATGCATGCCCATTAGTGCAAAGCACAGGCACAGACCCTTGTCACACCCCCATACCCACAAGCTGTATATGGCTATACCGTACACACAAACTCAGTGATACAGTTGATGCATGTTCATGCTATAAACACATGCAATGGTCATCATCAGCAATAAATGATAAATTGGTGCTGGAAACAAAAAAAAAATCACTTTTAAATACTTGTTTTTTTATGAGTTCTGTTGCTCATTACAAGTGCACTACATCATGTTTCCAGGGTAAAAAAGAATAAATAAAAAATAAAATGTAAATGTAATGCACATTCCGTTTTTTTATTATTATTATTATTATTATTATAAAAACGAATAATAATATTAATAAAAATAATAAGAAGAATATTTGTTAGGCTGTCCTCAAGGTATTCAACACCTGAGACAATGGTGGGGGGTGAATGGGTGATGACAAGGAATGGTCACTGGGTCACTTGTGGTTCATGGGGGGTTTGTTGGGCTCTGTCTAGTTTCCCTCCCAGCTCACTGTGGTCACTGGTTGCCGGGAGCTCAACAAAATGCAAGCCAGAGCATCCCTCCCAGCATTTGGCATAAACAGTGACATCAGTGAGCTGAGGAGGAAGCCAAACAGAGTGTCGAAGGTTGCTAAGAGCTCTTAGCAACCCCTGGAACACTGTGGCCACCCCTCTGCAACCCCCCCACCCCCATGAGATGCCACTTGAGGCAAGCGCCTCAGGCTGCTTCATTAAAAAGAGGGCCCTGCTGATAAAGATCACTGATAAGGGCCCCTAACAAAATCAGCATTCCCCTGCTGATTGCTGGAATCCAAGGGCTGCATGGCAAGAACCAAAGGGCCGCAATTTGGTCACCAGCAGTGTAGGTAATGGGAAAAGTTTGAGCGAACGTTGTTATTATTATTTCTGCAATGCAAAGAATGAACAGAAAGAGCTGAAACTGCCATAAGGAAACATTACCACTGCCATTCTTCACTGCTAAAATAAAAAACGCAGAGAGAGAAATTAAACTGGAAATCTATAGCTCATTAATTATGTCTGAGTAGCTCCTTAAAGAAGTTTTTTTTTATTTATTGTTGTCTGTAATGCTGGAAGCATTGCGTTCCAGGTTTTTATTATAGCTCCTTAGCTCATTAATAACTGCCACATTGATTAAGCTATTTCGGGTGGCAGCAGCTATTGTAAATTAGAGAGACATGCATAGGTAGATTACTCATTCTCAGATGTGTGAGGAATAAACAATGGCTGTATAAATTGTCTTCTAGTGGTTTTCCATTAAATATGCCCCATTAATGATCTTTGTGTTCTTGGAGGAACAGGCTGAGGAAATGGTGTAGGGAGAATGAGTTACATCAGGCCTATAGTTATTACAAATGTTATAGACACACAAAGAATGATGTATTTATAATAAATCAAAAGTACACACTTTTGGGGAGTTGTGCAGTTTGAGCAGTGCATTTCATAAACAAAGATATATTTTCTCCTTCTGATCTGTGACAATGAAACTGTCACAGGTCGGCTCAGTAGATCGGGAAGTGAGCGAACACATACCGGCGTTCGCTCACTTCTCGATCCTGTTGCGACTCTCTGCAGTGACAGGGGAGGGGCTGGATTCCCCCCTCCCTGCTCCGATCCTCCAGCACTGTCTGGCGGAACGGATGGGGGAGGGGCGGGTACAGCTGGCTCTGCCTCTAGATAGGCAGAGCCAGCTGTCACTCACGCAGCTGGGCGGATCCAGACATAATTGTCGGGATCCGCTTCAGCTGTGGCGTCTCAGTATACCGCAAGCTGTATACTGAGCTTAGGTAATGGAAGGATGCTAGTGTCCTCCCGTTATCCTAAGGAGAACTATGGGGAAAAGCCCTAACAACATAGTTCTCCTTTAAGCAAGAAAGGAGCATCACCACACTTGACGAGGTGAACACTCCTCCTCTTATCAGTAAACTGTCAGTGCTAGATGGCAGTTTTTAGTTGCTCATACTACTTATAGTTAAAGGTACTTTGACTTGTTTTTAATAAATACACAATTGTAATTTATTTTTGTGACGGGGGATGTGGGAGACACAGAACACACACAGAGACCAATAGTGGTTTTTAGGACCCTTGACCAGATGGTTCTTTATTAGGGGTTCTCAACATTAGGATACGGCCAGTGTAGGAGCAATCTGGGCAAAACAAAAGGCTAAAACAGCAATGGATAGCAAGGGTAAAGTCCAGGGACACAGGGCAGCAATCCAGGCAGAATCCAAGGACACTGGGCAGCAGTCCAGTCACAGCAAAGGGGTAACAGCAGCAGGGCACAGCACAGTTGGAGCCTAGGGACACAGGGCAGCAATCCAGGCAGAGTCCAATGACACTGGGCAGCAGTCCAGGCACAGCAAAGGGATAACAGCAGCAGGGCACAGCAAAAGAGGGTCACGACTCACACTTAAGGCATCAGGTCACTCCGCAGAAGAGGGATCCACATGGCATGGTAAGGCAGGAGGCTTTCTGTAGAGCTATTCTGTGGAGCCTCTTCAGTGTTCGAGCAGGACAACAGTCCACAGCTAGTAAGGCACTACAAGTCAAAGTAGTCCCTAATCAGGGAACACACATTCAGAGCTAGATGTCCCAGCAGTCCTCATCCTCTTCTAGTCTCTTCCCAATGAGACCCTCCAGCCATGAGTATCTCATGTCTAACTCTGAAGTATAAAGAAGCTCTGGCTACTCTGAGCACAAGGCTGTTAATTGTACCTGGAGTCTTAACATTCTCCTACCAGAGACCAAATGGCCGGTGACAAAAAGTCTAACTTTGTCCTAGTTTAGGATATAACAGATCCTGTGCTTCCTGCTGAGAGGAACCTCATCTCCAGACCACCCTGTGTGAAGGACCTCATGGGTAAATTATGTAGATCAGCTAACTGATTAACATGAGGCCTTTTGAACACTGGTTCTTGGAGGTTGTTAATTTCCAAACACATCTAATATTTCAAAGCTAATGTTTCTGATCTACGTTAAAATTTTTATATCTCCATTTTGCCTAAAGGATGCCATCAGTTGTTTTTAGACAGGAGGAATCATTCCTATTTGGGATTTACATGATTTTGTCATCTCTTAACCTCCCTGGCGGTATACCCGAGTGTGGCTTGGGGTTAATTTTCAGTACCAATAGCGGTAACCCCGAGCCACACTCGGGATTACACAAAAGTGTCACTTACCCTGTCCATACGAGCCCGCGATGTCCTCTGCTGTACGCGGCCGGCCGATGCCGGCATCTGACTTTGAGTTTCGTTTTCGGCGTCACAGCGGGGGACGGAGCGGGCGGGAAATTCAAAACTGAAAACATGCAATATACACAGAATACACACAATACAATGTAATCTGCTATGATTTATATCTGTATCAAACCATTTAACTTCACTTTTGTCCCTAGAGCTTTGTCCAGTGCCCTGCCTGCACTTTTACTGTTCTTTCTGTCTGGAAACTTGAGAATGTCCATGGCATGCAAAAAGCGTCCCTTTAGGTCAAAAGCTGTTTTAGACCAAGTAGAAAACAGCGATAGTGAATTAGAATGACTTGCAGAATTGAGTGATAGTGATTCGTTGGGAAATTCGTCATCAGACACTGAAAGTGACAACAGCTACGATTCTGCGACCGAGCTCAGTGATGTGCGAACTTGGTACTCTATTTACTGTGGTACGGATCAGGCAGCGCCCCCAGAATTCCCATTTACTGGACCATTTTTTTTATTATGATATTATAAATTTTGAATTATAAATTTTGTATAATTATTTATTATATTATAATTTCTTATAATTCTTTATGTTATAATTTATGATTTCGTGTTTCAAACTTTATCATACCCAGGATGTCTACTGGACTCTTGTTTGGACATATTTAGGTGAGTTATTCCTAAGATTTACTAAGAATTACAGGCCTACAATATAAAACAACAAATTGCCATGAAAAACAATGTACCGCTTTGGCATGCTAAAATCCTGCATAATCAGACCGCCAGGGAGTAGATGGTGATCCTGGAAGATGCCTGAACAAAAATGGCGCTGTCCTTCTGAATAGAAAAGCAGATGAAGTAATTGTCAGGGGGACTACTGTGATCTTTGTGAGTGGGAGTAAATATCTGGATGTATTACATCTCTACAATGCTAAGCCTGCATGCTAAAATAAATACCTGACGCAAGGTCCTCTTTGAATTAATTGGATTTATTAATGTGTATATAGTAAATGCAGCTTCGTTATTTTAAATAAATAAGAACATAAAACATTTTTGGAGCGGGTGAAAGCTGCAATATACATATCTTTATTAATCTGTCAGAGCTTCAAGAATGTTTGTTTTGAGCAAACCATCTCAAAGCCTCTGAGAAATCAAAGCAGAGCAGAGATCCACATTTTCACATGGAAAGGAGCGGCTAACGTTCCACTTTTTCTATTCCTATTCTTTTCCCATGGAGCAATCTGTAAAAATATTACAGCAAACACAAGGGCAGCTCTCTTGAAGAAGAGTCAACAAGACAGCATCAATATTTATAGCCTACAGCCACTTGTGGCCATATGCAGCTTCTGGAAAGTCTGTAGACATTGTCCGGGCAGATCGGCTTTTCAAATGTGAGATGAAAATAATCCATAAATGAAAAATAAAGTTACGAAATGGTTGGTATGCTGGTCAGAAAAATCATTAAAAAAGAAATTTGTCCATGTTCATTTATCTTAAAGCTAACATATACTTCAAGCATAACTTCGGGCAATGTTTTTTAACATGCCCACCAGGCAGGGAAAAGAATGAAAAAGCAGTTCAGGCTACAATACTCACCTTAAATGTGAAGTTGCCCCTTGCAGTACTTCTATTCCACCACAAGATGTCCTCAGTCTTCCAGGTTGAATGACGCCCAACGTTATTTAGCCCTAAAGACAGAGGAGATTCAATGAAGGAGGCATCACCATGGTGACCATTGTGTGTTAAAGCATTATTACGTAGGAACTTCTTTAAGAATCAGTGGAGGACCTCATTGGGCCAGAGAAAAGACGAAGAGGACCCAGTCTGTCATGTGACCATATTGAAGACATCTGGAAAACATACATATAAAAAAACACACACACACTATATATATAATAAAATATGAATATATAATTGTTTGGGGGCTTCAAGTAATTGCCTATCCAAAAATTCAGATTTTAGCGTGTGTGTGCAAAAATGTTATATATTTAACTGCAATGAGGCAATTAAATACGACAAAAAAAAAGTTGTTAGTGTTGAGTGAGTAATTGTCAGTCAAACTATCACAGCAATGACAACTGAACAATGACCTGGTAATGAAGAGGTTGTAACTTGCTGGTACTGAAGTGGTTAGTTTGTAAGTCACATTCTACCCTGTTTTCCCGAAAATAAGACCTAGTACTATTTTTGGGAATTGCTAAAATATAAGACCTACCCTGAAAATAAGACCTAGTTGTGACCATTCCCAGGGCCGGTGGTGGCATAAGTGGCAACTTGAAAAGCTGCGGGAGAGAATCAGTGGTGCCAATGAAGCCAGCGCTATAGGAAGCGAGGCGGCAGCGGAGGGAGCAGTGCGACATAAGGCGATGCTTCTTCAATAGCGCCGGCTCCTGTCACTGGCAGAGTGATACCAAATGCACTCCGCCTGTGAGGAATCCATAGTGAAAGCTTCGCTCATACTGGCCAGTGATTGGTTACCAAATTGCTCTTGGAAAGGTATGGCACCCCTGATTACCCTGATCACCATATTCTTAACTTTGCCATTTTGAATTATTTAATTTGGATTTGCGTTAACTTTGGATTGTTGTACATTTAAAAAAAAAAAAAAAGACCTACCCCCGAAAATAAGACCTAGTGTGTTTTTTGAGCCAAAAAATATATATATATATGACAGTGTCTTATTTTCGGGGAAACACAGTATATGCAAGTCATGTGACTGGACACCTAATACACATTTGCCTGCTTCAGGTTAATGGTTCGCCATGCCGTAGAGGAAGGATAATGATGACGGCCACAAAGCTGGCATTTTCACAAACAACTCAACAATGGCAGCTACATATTTCTATCATGACAGGTTTCCTTGGAGGTGCGAAGAGGTGCCAGGGTTTAGTTGCACTTTATACTGTAAAACAAATCTGTTATTACTGCAATGCCAGAGTGGAATCGCTGTCAGCTTTGTGTCAGATCATACGGTTCTATAATTCTACCTTCCAGTGTAACCTTGGAATTTTATAAAAAGCTGGTGAAAACAGCAATTGGTACGGGGCGTTTACAGGAAGGTCAGGAGTGTACTTTGTAAATAATCCACGTCCACGGATACACCGGCAAAGTGATACTTTGACAAGGTTACAGTGTAATAATATTCAGAATGAATGGTAGGGTGATAGGGATGAGGGGAATGCTACATAATGTCACTGCGGTGAACAGAAGCATGGTACTATTACAGTCTGGGCAAGTGTTGATATGCAGCTCATGTATAAAGGGAGGCTTGTATGAAATAATTAGAAATTTACAGGAAAACTTGTATAGCTTACAGAAGATAGAATTAAAACCAATAAAAGGAATCTAAACCCAAAAGGAAAAATTTAATATATTGCAGCTTGCCATTTATTAAATGTGGTGGCTACATTAGTTTTCTTTTTTCCTTTATTTCCCCTGGTGATCCAGCCTGTAATTTTGTATCTTCTTTTACCAAGCCAAGCTGTCCAGCATAAGTGGCAGGTAGAGGGTTGAAACAACCCATTTATCACTGACAGGGGTGCTTACAATGGTTTTTATTTATTTATTTATCTATCTAAAACTTGTATTCCAAAAGGAAAAGAAAAACAAAAACTGTTGCTATAACTGCTTAACAAGTGTTATCTGAGGTTCAGATTTAACTTATGTCATTCACTGCTCCCTGCAGGGATTCCCCTCTCCATTTCTCCAGCGCTTATTGGAGGAACAGACAGGGGAGGGGGCAGGTACATCTGGCTCTAGAGATGCAGAGTCAGCTGTGAATCAGGCAGGTGGGTGGATCCCGATAATATTGTTGGGATCTTTCAGGGCTGCAGCGCAGCTCTGCGCTGTTAGCATATAGCAAGCAATAGCCCACTATACGCAGAGTTTTGGGTCACAGGAGGACATGAATGCATGTCCTCCTGTGACCCTAAAGGGAAATATGGCAAAAAAGGTTGGCCCGTAATTAGGGATGCACCGATACCAAGTACCGTACTCAGTACATGTACATACTTTTCCAGCTCCAAGACTAGACTAGAGAAAAATGCAAAAGTTAGCTCCTGGGATTCGTACATCCCTGTTTTAACGTATGATTTTGTTTTTATAAATATAAATAAAGGGATGCACCGATACCATTTTTTCATGTACAAGTACTGATACTTCTCCAAGTACTCACAGATACAAGTACTGATACATTTTTGTTTAGTGTCATGTGACAGTTTTTCTAAAACAATACAGACTAATGATTTCAGGACAGTGGTGGAGCGCCAGAGCCAGGTCCCAGCTGCAACCGCTGCAACCCTGGTAGTTCTCATGAGAATGCCAAGTATCAGCACTGGTATCTGAAAAGTATTGGTGCATCCCTACCCGTAATTCTATTTTAATTGAATACCAATATAAATATAAATAACAATGTAATAACATAACAAAATAATACAGCCATTTAAGCAAAGACTGAAGGCGCTGAATGTAACAAAGGCACATGGTAGCGGAAGTCTGTTCCCTCAGCCACCGATCAATAGGACCCCAGTCACAATACCACCAGCTCGGGTTTAATATCTGTTGACCGCAGGGTACTGACCAGTTAGCAAGAGGCAAATATCAGTTACATTTTAGGTAATTATACGAGTTGCATTAAAAAATGTATTTCATTATTTATTAATAATTAATTAGTTATTTATAAATTATGTATTATTTATTCATGAATTACCAGCTGCATTAAGGTGATAGCAAACCTTAAAAGCAAAAATGTGCCAGCAGGTGGGTCTTTTGGTATAAAGAGAATGTATAAGTCTCTTCTGCCCAAAATCTCTATACACATGCAAAGTATAGTGTATAGTCCCGGCGTCTGTAAGATGGCAGAAATAAACTGGGTGCCGAAATAATGTGTAGCCCCCAACACCTTTAGTGGAATGGCTACTAGACATTTAGTGATTGCGAGAGCTGTAGTCAGTCTGGTTGAATTATATTTGGCATTTATCTGGTTAATTCCAGGTGTTCTGGCATTGAATGTACCTAGCTGAGTGGATTGTGACTCTGCTGCAGTGTGGGACAGCCAATGAGGGACACTGTGAGTGTGTGTGTAGTCCACCAGCCAATTACTGGGGCTCACATAGCCAGTGGTGCATGCTGGGAGAGGGCATGTACACTAAGGGGAATTGCCATGTGATGGGTCCAGTTCTGGGATAGCCCAGAGTCCAGTCAGGGCTGGGTACAGTCCAGTCAGGGCTGGGTACAGTCCAGTCTGCTCCTATGCCTAGGCCTGGGGGTGGGAGTGCTAAAGTGTGGAAAATGCTCAGTTAGGCTTCGAGTCCGGAGAAGGCCTTTGCTACTGGTTGAGGAGGAGGACCAGGAAAGCTGATGGCTGCCTAAAGTGCCTGGAATAAAGTGGACCTCAGGAGCAAGTCTGGTGTCTCTCCTACTGAAGATTATGTGCCAATCCCTATTCAGCGGTTGCTCATGTACCCAGTCTCAGCGTGTGCTCCTATTGACTCTGGAATTCTGAAAGGGATTGCTGAGTATGGAGTCTGTCTATTTTTTTTTCATGGATGTCCTAAGCTCTAAACCCTCCCTCCCAGCTCTGATGTTATAATAAAGTTCTTCAGCATCACAATTCTGGCTTGGAACTCCGCTGGTCACGAGAAGAGGGTGGTTAATGCTATTTGGGCTGCAGGGTGCTATCATCCCATACACATGCAAGGATGACCTGGGTATTCCAGCAACTCCTTAGCGGGTGAGAGCAACAATTGTATCTCCTGCTTGTATGTGCTAGAGCGAGGCCATGTTCATATTATTGAATTGCAAAAAACTATTATAGTTTTGGTCAATGTTGCTGTGATTGTTTCCAAATGTTTTAATTGTCTTTATACAGTATATTGTGTTTTCATTTTCTCTATAATATATAATTTGTGTGTCCTCAGCTTTTGATTAATAGACCTAAGTAGGCAATAGACATGTAAGCCCACAATTTGCTATGTTTAATTTGGGATCTGAAAATCAATTTGGTTCGTTATTCGGATTTCGTATCTGTCTGAATTTTGGTTTCGGAACGACCCACAACAGGAAGTCACATGACCGTGCCTGTAATGCAACCCCCAACAGCCCAGAAAGTCGTATGGATTAAAATGTTCGTTAAACAAACATTAACAGGGTTATTCACAAAGCTGTCGAAGGCAGCCGAGTGCATAACCAAGCCGAAGTGAACAGAGCCGAACGAGGTTCGGCTATTCACTCTGGCTCAGTATGGCTGTTTTCAGCCATACATCGGCTAAAGTCAGCCGTAGATTGGCTCTGTACGACTGGCTTAGGTTAGCCGAACATGCTCTGCATGTTCGGCTGAGCCGCAGTGCAGAAGGACTTCGACTCAGCCGATGCAACATCTGGATCAGCTGAGCCAAAGCTCCAGCAGCTCACTCGCTGCTGTTCACCCCTATTCTCATAGGGGCCGAATGGCAGTGAGTGAATAGCCGAATGCCACTGAGCCTCCGTGGTACCGAGCAGAATAGCAAATAAGTGAAAAGAGTGAAACAAAAAAAAGGTTGAAAAAATATTTTAAAAAATTACAAAAAATTTACATTAAAAAAAATAAAGATATTTTAAAAAACATTTTTTAAATTAAAACAATTGGGCGGAGCTAGCAGTGAGAGCTAGCTCTGTCCAACTGTTTCCTATTGGCTATCACCTGCTAGAGTCTTCTAGAAGGTCCCGGCCAATGAATAACAACTGGGTGGAGCCGCCCTGTTGTTATTGTTTAATGACAGATCAGCGTCCCCAGGTCATTTGGGGACATTGATCTGTCATTATAACTGGGCGGTGTGAGCCCTTTTGGGCTTTTGTGAACCAAAGGGCTCAGGCGGCCGAAGAGAGCCGAAGGATCAGCCGAAGCTACGGCTGTATCCTTTGGCTCAATAGTGAATAACCCCCTACATTTTGAACAAAAAAGTGTTGCACTATCAAATATATAAGTGAATTGAACAACTAAATCCAAATCCTATTGTAACAACCTAATCATCTAGATTCTAGGGCACCTATGAAATCACTTCCATTCTGTGTTTTGCCGTTTGTTCAAGATTGCACTTGCGAGTAGTTGTATTTATCGATAAAGCGTTTTAATGTGGATATGGTCTGCGCGGAGAAATCTTTCCTGCTTTGATTTTGATGATGATGAGCAGAGCCTCTCATGTGAGCAGAAATAGCAGTCAGTTCATTGCTGGAGATCAAGTGTGTGGATCCTTAAGAGCAGGTTAACCCCTCCTGGACACAAACGGTAAAGTTTGCATGACCATCTCTTTGAGAGGTCTTTTTAGAAGGTGAGAGGCTACTTTTGATGTTTTTCACGGGTGAAGACACTTACTGAACTTTTTCACCACTCAAGTGGATGCACAATTCACCAGCGTTTTATGTGTTTTACGTGCACATTTGGCGCAGGATAATTTGAATATTGTTTAAACATTTTGTTTTGTTCTCATTTGGATGGGTTAGAATTTGTAGATTTACCAAATTCTTACGAATATCCATTCAGGACTAAACAAAATTTACATGTCTAATAGGCAACTTACAGCAGAACTGGCAGAGTGTGACCTCAAGCGTACCAGTTATGGTCTTCAAGCGGTACTGTAAATAGCAAAAGTGCATATGTTATATTTTCTATTTATGCAACCAAAAAGAAATATAAAAAAGGTAACATTTTGTTATTTTTTTTTTTTTGTCCTGAATGTAACAAACAAACCAGCTACCTAAACAACTCCCTTTAAAATGACAAAGTGAAGAAAAAATAAACTTACAAAGGCGACTTTCAAGGATAATCTTCTTTTATTATTATTGATTTATGTAGAAGCATCATCTCCCATGGCTCTGAGCTAAGTCAGTGATTTAAACAAGGCTGAGTAATACTGATAATACAAGTGTATGAAATATATCTAGAGATAAATACATGCAGTTATATAGTAGAGGTGCACCAAAATGAAATTTTTAAAGCCACGATCGCTGACTGCTTGTACACGCTCTCCATCCTTTCACAGGAGGCTGAGCGATCGGTGCGGGGAGGAGAGCTCAGCCTCCTGTGACAGCTGACAGCCGTATCCGTCCCCACACCGCCGCTCTCCTGATCTGTGATATGCCAGTTGTTTAATACCTCTCTCCTTCCCCGCAACGCTCGGCCTCCTGCGACAGTTTCTCTCCTCCCCATTGGATGCTGCGCATGTGTCAGGGGGGAGACCGAGCACAGTTCAGCAAGAAGGAGAGAAACCAGGCATGCACCGCAACCTACGCCGAAAGATGGCACTTTTGCCATTTTGCCAAAAGTGCCATTTTCGGCTGATATGTTTTGGTTGCCAACATTTTGGTGCATCCCTACTATATATAAAGATCAAAGGTCACTGAAAAGCTTGTGCTTTGTCTGTGGAAAAGGAAGCAGTGCTGAAACACCAATGCAAAGGGCCCATTGTTCACTGGCCCCCAATGAAAGTAGACTCTTCTTTACTTCTTTACTGATCACTAATGTAAGGGGGGAACTTCTCCACTCACCACCAATATAGGGGCTCCCCAATCCTGGCCTCCATTATAAGGGGGCACTACACCCCTGACCTCAAAATGTAAGGGTACCCTTCATCACAGATCAATAATGTAAAGGTGAACTAACCATGGGTGTAGGGGCACTTCTCTAATGACCAACAATGTAAGGGAATATATTAAATAATTAATTATTTCATTCATGAATTAATTACACTGTACATAGCTGTGCAATATATGCTAAAATCCACCACTGGTAAAGGGGCTTGTTATTTTGTGGCACAGAGGGGGATTTCAACATGTGTCTATGGGGCCCCATAACTTCTAGTTACACTCCCAAAGCCCAACCTATGTTTGGTAAGTCCTACCCATTTAAACAAAGTGGCCAAAGGTGTTATCCTCTCTGCCATGACATCTTGTCCTCATTGGGAAGATTCTCTTGGCTTTGTGGTTATGGGGACAGAAGGCAACCGGAAACCTGTACAAAGCATAAACACATGGCAATATCCACAGGGGCTCTAAACCAGCCTCGAACAGGGGTGACTTTTACCTTTCTCAGGGGTGCCTCAAAAGTTTTGCACATTGTCATTACTTTCCATCATATGAAAGGCACTCATGATGTAAAGAGGGAACTCTGATTTGAAAGGGGGGACTCTGATACGAAGAAAGCTCCTGATGTGAAAAGGGCTTTTGATGTGAAGAGGGGCTTGTGATGTAAATGGTGTGCTATGCTAAAGAGGGGCTCTTATGTAGAGGGGGTATTTAGTGTGAGAGGAGGGACTCCGATGTAAATAGAGGGGGTTCCTTATATGCAGGGGGTTCCTAAAGTAAAAGGGGGCTCCTTGAAAGTGTGTGAAAGACAAGATTTTGATATGAAAGGAGGAGGGGCTCTGATGTGAAGGGGGGCTCTGATGTGAAGGAGAGAACCCAATGTTTGTGTGTTTTTTGTGCGGGGTTAGATCCATGCCTGATCCCTATCTGGATATTTGGGGGGGGGGGGGGACACACGTTTATTCACTTTTACATTTTAGAATGGGGGGCCTGATGATTTTGCATACTTTTAAAGGGTGCCTTGAGTGTAAAAAAGTTGAGAAATGCATCTCTAAACCACTACTAACCTGAGCTAGCAGGACCTCCACTTGAGACTTAAAAGTTTCATTGTATTGGAGCTGACTTTTTAAAAAACAATAATTAAGAACATTGTGCTGGTAACATTTGCATTTTTTGTTTACTTTTAGAATTGAGAAGATAGAATATGGATGGAAAATGGAATATACTTTTATTTTAAGAGGCATTCTGACATTTCCTATGTCATTGTGTCCCAGCATAATTGTAAACGGTGAAATCTCAGACAATCTATGTTAATGTGGGGGCTCTTTGGGGAACTCTTAGGAACCCTGATCTTGACATGTGTTCAGCGCTAACTCCCAGGTTTCATGAAAAATTCAGGCATCTTGATGCACTTAGATCGGCTCCAATGTGTAATTTTTGGAGAAAATGGATGAAAAGGCTTTCTGTGTTTGCACAGGCTACTGAAGCATATTTAATTTTATTTACAAAAAGTTTTCCTCCAACTTTCCCATCTTCCCTTGTAATGTTATTTATGTAGCTGGGTGTGTGAAGCCAATAAAGATCAGTGAAGCCGGATTGTCATGCACAGTATAGCCTGTCCCTTTTTACAGAGAGCCGCAATAAAGTAAATGTATATGGAAGGAGCTCTAAATAAAATAAAAAGATTGCTTTCCATATATATCAGACTTTTGTGGGGTGAACTTATGGCTGTTGGAATTTTACCGTTCAGATTTCATGTCCTTCTTAAATTTAAAGTGGACTATTTTTTAAATGCAGTCTTTACTTAAAATACACCTGTCAGGGAGGAAATGTCAAAGCCGCCATAGCTGGGCTTCTACTGGAAATGCCAATTTTCTAATTTTTTTGTGGATTAGGAGTCACAATTGTCAGGAAAAGCATCAGACTGCAACATTGCAACTTTGTTCTAGTCACAAGTGCCTGGGTTCAGGTATGGCAAACATCCAAGCAAGCCAAACCCAGGGCCGCCTGTCGCCTAGAAACTGATGAGAACCCACACAGTGTCATTGGTTTCTAGAAAAAAGGATCCTTGCTGCACTCCTTACCGGGATTCCTATGTAGAGAGGCAGCTGAATGTAAACACAGCAGGGAGGCTATTGCAATCTGAAATAGCCAGTAGCAAGTTGGCTAGGGAAAATTATTCTTAACCCTTGCAGTGGGGCTATCCCCCGCTCTGCAAAGGTTAAGTGCTAATTTGTGTCTAGGTACAAAAATAACAAAGTTATACTCGCAGGATCTTAGAGCTAGCTTGCTCTCAGACACTCAACCCTTGTAGTACAGGAGTAGCCCACTGCAAGGGTTAAGAAAAAAATTCCCTGGGGTTCTGATTTAAATAATACATTTTTTATAGATGTCTATAGAGGGGCAGAGGGATTTGGTTCCAAAAGAAGAACAGTCCCTCAAAATAAGGGACAATTGGGAGCCATTTCTTTCATTTCCCTGCATCTACCATGGACCATAATATCACTTCTGGGTGGACTGACCCTTTAAATCAACCAGGCTGTTTTTGCCTTGGTCTATAAGCACACTTCAACACAAACATGAAAGTGAGAAATGTCAAGTACATGACATCGATAAGGACACGGGCGAGATTTATTAGAATGTGATTTTGTTATTAAATGCTGGCATTTTACAAGGAAACCTTCGCGGAGGCTGACTGCTGTGACGGCAGCTCACAATACTGATTTAAAGTCTAATTTCATAAAAATAATTGTCAGCGCGAGCTATTACACTTGATTGCTCTCTAGTAGAAGGCTTAATGTGCCAGACGTTCATTTAAACAAAAAAAAGGAAGGTGTTTAGCACTTTTTTAATCTCACTAACTTGGAGTTGGATTTTGGGACAAGTGTCACAGACTAATGCCCTGTTTCCTCGAAAATAAGACCTACCCCGAAATTAAGACCTAGTACAATTTTTGGGAATTGCTAAAATATAAGACCTACCCTGAAAATAAGACCTAGTTGTGACCATTCCTAGGGCCATTGATGGCATAAGGGGGAACTTGAAGAGCTGCGGGAGAGAATCAGCGGTGCCAACGAAGCCAGCACTTGAGGAAGCGAGGCGGCAGCGCAAGAGCAGAGCCACATAAGCCGATGCTTCCTCTATAGCGCCGACTCCTGTCACAGGCGGAGTGATACCAAATGCACTCCGCCTGTGAGAAATCGATAGTGAAAGAGCGCTTCGCTCATTCTGGCCAGAGATTGGTTACCAAATTGCTCTTGGAAAGGTATGTCACCTCTGATTGCCCTGATCACCCTATTCTTAACTTTGCTATTTTGGATTATTTAATTTGGATTTGCGTTAACTTTGGATTGTTATACATTAAAAAAAAAAAAAAATAAGACCTACCCCGAAAATAAGACCTAGTTTGTTTTTTTTGAGCCACAAAAAATATAAGACAGTGTCTTAGTTTTGGGGAAGCACGGTAATATTTTAAGCAATTCAAGGGGAAAATAAATCAAGATGATTTAATGACTGGACTGAAAATTAAGCAGTTGGAGAAGTTTTAAGCAGGACAATTTCAGTTAATTTTTAATGAATTTGAAGCATCTGTGATAGACTTGACACAATCAGAATTTGCTGACTGAACACCAGCCAAACAGCTAAAATGAATACACACCCCCTAGTACCTAGCGGACAATTAGATCAGCATATAGTGTTTCCCTTACAACCGAATAATGTGCTAGGAATCTCGACATTGGGTCACCCCTCTTAAATCTTCACAGGTATTTCTCCATATATAAGACCAAGATAATGTGCATAATGTCATGTTATACTGCATGTTATACTTCTTGATGATTGGCAAACGAACCATGAGAAACAAACAAAAAAAACAAAAAAAGAGAACAAATATGTGTAATGTACTGTATTCTTACGGTCACATGGTGACCTTGTTTAAACCTAAATAAAATATTTTGGAAAAAAAAATGAATACACAAATGGTCCAAAAAGAAAACTTGGTGCAAAGTTGTTCATTTGAAGGTCATTGCAAATCACAATGGGGTACACTTTGGGGTTGATTTCTAAACCCTCCAGCCAGCTATATGCTGAGCAAATGTCATTCATATGGATGCAGGTTTTTAGATTTTTTTTTCTTCCTTACTGGTTGGAACTGATTAGACATATTCCCTTTTTTAAAAAAATATATATTTATTTATAAATCAAAGTTTTTCAGGATAAACAATAAAACAAAAAAGAAAATAATACAGAACAAAGTATTGAGTACAGAGGATGACATCGTCAGCCAAGATACATCAAGATCAGCGTTTCACAATAGATGAATCTGTAAAAGACCTGACTGCGAGTATGAGGCAAGGTAGGCAGGCTCCAGGTACCCTGAGTAAGTCAATCGGGTATCTCAGAAGTCATGGCATGTACCTAAAAAAAGGGGGATTAAAGAAATCGGTAGATATATCCAAAAATGGCTCGATTGGAAAATGGTAAGTTAGTTTGTTATAATTAATGATGGGCAGTCCAATATGAACCGGCCAAGGGATCTTCCAGTAGCAGGGGGGATAACTTAAAGAAGATAAGACAAAAAATAGAGGAGAAGGATAGAAGAAGAGAGAGGAGAGAGAGGGAGAGAGAGAGAAAGAGGGGGGGGGAGTGGGGAGAGCAGGTCCGAAGTGAGAGAGAGCGACCACAAGGACACAGGGCAGGTCCCCCACGGGATCACCCGTACACCTAGCTCCGATTGCTAGTCAGCTAGAAAGAGCCTATGTTAATAAAGCTCGGCCGTTTTCCTTTTTTTAACTTATGTTGTTGAAAACTCATTTGTGAAATTTTTCTTATTTTATTTAAAGGATTTTTAATTCCTTTCAACCACCACCGATACATACTTCCAAAACGTATGCATATCTTCCCAGACAGTTAAGATTGTGACACTTTCTCTGTTAGAGTTAAGGAATGAATTGGGAGCAGCAGCATATAGGAGCTACATGTTGTCTTTAGTCGTGGTGACTGAGCAATTTTCTGGTTAAGTTTTCAGATATGGCACAGTATATGGATAAGTGTGTTATGTACAAAATAAAGGCTGTGGCCAATTTAATTTTAATTTTGGTTTTAGTGTATTTATTTGTTTAAAAAGTATTATTTATTAATGTAATTGTTTGTTATATAGGTGTGCTGTCTATAGTCCCATACAGTTGTGTCACCTTTCCTCCCACAACCTGTTAATTGGACAGTGAAGGACAACACAGTAGGGGCTTCTTAAAACATATGTTTACATATCACTGCTTCCATTACAATCCGAAAAACATGGAGTTTACTGCAAATATCTTCCTGGCACAATCCAAGGAGGCTGGTTTAGAGCTCAGATTCAGCCTTTGAGTTGAGTACTGTTCTAGTTCTTTTTCTTATTTGCACTAACAGTAACATTTTCAAAACAAGCTTTTGGGGGTCTACTCCCTTCTTCTAAGGTCCGAACACAAAGGGGGTTATTCACGAATGAGCTTCGGCTGATCCTTCGGCTCACTTTGGCTGCTGGAGACCTTTGGTTCAGTCAAACTGAAGGGCTGCTGTACAGCCTATTCACTTATAGCCTGTACAGCAGCCCGAAGGCAGCCGAGCGGATCAGTCCAGCCGAAGGGCCAACAGATCTCCACGTAAATGACAGTTGGGCGCAGCCAGCCGTGATCTCATGGCTCGCTCTGCCCAGTTATAATTAAAGATCAGCGTCCCCAAATGACCTGGGGATGCTGATGCTGATCTGTCATTAAACAATAACAAGCTGGCTCCGCCCAGTTGTTATTCATTGGCCAGGACCTGCTAGAAGACTCTGGCAGGTGCCGGCCAATAGGAAACAGTTGGGCGGAGCTAGCTGTCACTTCAGCTCAGTTAGTGAATAACCCCTAAAATGCTCAAAAGATCAATTTTCTTGCAGATTTCTTCTCAACATTTTGGTGATATGAACCTTTAGTGCCACAAGAATAAACAGCTGAATAGAAAGAACTAATCATGTGCTTAACAATCTAGTATAAAATTAAAGTGCAACAATAATCACGTGCTAAAAAACATCAGCTCAGAACATCCACATATAATAAAAGGTGAAGTACATGAAATAAAGCACATAAATACATCACATATATAAAGTGAATAATAATGTGAATAAATTAAGTAGATAAACAATAAACAATAAATACTAGAAAACGTGTAATAATCAAATATAAATCATATCATATTGGAAAAGGATTGTGGAAAAAATAATTCAATCAAAGTTCATAAGAAAACCTAATATAGTGCCAATAAAATTGCAAAAGTAAATACTGAATAGTTCATAGATGTCAAAAGAAGACCGTAGCAAAAAGTGCCTACTATTGAATGTTCACAACAGTCCTTGTGTGAAAGTGCTCAGAAAGATGACCAGAAACCTTTCCCAAGGAAAGCCCTTCTGGAATGCTGCACACCTTGTTACTAGACCTACTAACAGGTCTAGATAACGCCATACCTCCTATTAGAACGGGTGAGGGAAACCCACATAGACTTCACGAATCCACATGGACCTTACAAATCCACATAGACTCCAGGAATCCACATAGAATTTACGATCCAAGCCCTTAATGTCTCCCTCCTTCGTAAAACACACCAGCATCAGGGAGATAAGCCAGTTTCACCGCTAGTCCCAGGACAAATGTGCTCAGAGGACTATGTGGTAAAGAAAAGAACCAATAGTGCAGACCATATAGTAATAAAGGTGTACTTTAATAGAAAGGTACTCACAGAAACCAAAAGAAGTAATAATCATAAAAAGTAGGGATGCACTGATACCGTTTTTTCGGTATCGAGTGAGAATACCGATATTTTGCTTTCGGTACTCGCTGATACCGAGTACCGATAGCGGTGCTTCGGCTAGTATGGAGTCGGCTTGCCGGGCAATCAGGAAGCGGGGCAGCAGGTAATGACATTCCGCCCAGCTTCCTCATTGCCCGGGAAGCCGGCTCCATGTGGTTTTGCCTTCTCGATTGTGATTGTCCAGGAAACCGGCTTCCCAGCCAATCAGCATCGAACCGGCTTCCCGGGCAATCAGGCTTCCCAGCCAGACAGCACGGAGCTGGCTGTTCGGCTGAGTCATTGCTGATTGGCTGGGAATACGGCTTCCGCCCAATCACCAAGGAGCCAGCTTCCCGGGCCAATGAGGAAGCCGGTCATTACTCGCCACCCGGCTTTCTGATTGCCCAGGAAGCTGGCTCCATGTTCCCCAAGGGCACTGTCGGTTAGAGAAAATCTTCCTCTGACCGGAAGTTCCGGTAACAGGGCAGTTATCTGAGCATTTGGGCGAGTATGAGTACTCGCCCAAATACCAGGTATCAGCACCGATACCGATACTAGTATCGGTATCGGTGCATCTCTAGTAAAAAGTATCCACTATTGCTATATGCTTCCAATTACACTGTGACTGTCACAGGTTGGCTCAGTAGATTGGGAGGTGAGCGAACAGATACCGGCGTTCGCTCACCTCTCGATCCTGTCACGGCTCTCTGCCGTGACAGGGGAGGGGCTGGATTCCCCCCTCCCCTCTCCGATCCGCCAGCGCTGACTGGCGGAACGGACGGGGGAGGGGGCGGGTACAGCTGGCTCTGCCTCTAGATAGGTAGAGCCAGCTGTCACTCACGCAGCTGGGCGGATCTCGACATCGATGTCGGGATCCGCTCCGGCTGCGGCGTCTCAGTATAAAGCCAGCTGTAGCTTGCGGTATACTGAGCTTAGGGTAACGGGAGGACGCTAGTTTGTGTCCTCCCGTTACCCTAAGGAGAACTATGGGGAAAAACACTGACCCCATAGTTCTCCTTTAATGGTATTTTTTCCAGAGTGCCAGAGTTCCCTTTAAAATGGGAATAGCGCCACTATTACTTTTCAATTTGCTATTTTGCCAAAGTGTTCTTGTCACGGTGAGTCTTATTGTATAGTTTTTTTTTATTTGTCAGTAGGACCCTGTGAATTTTATCTTCATATAAGAGCTTTGCAAAGCTCTATTCATTAAAAATTGAGCACCCAAGGGCTATATAAGATCTATGCTTTGTATAGATCTAAAGTAATTTAAATATACAGATGGTATGACGCGTGATCCTCTAGAGGAGGATATTGATTGCTTCAACACTTTATCATGTAGTGATATCATAATAATAATATAATATTAATAATAATATTAATAATAATATAGTACAGTGACTAATGGTGCTAGAGCCTTACTCCCACCTTTTTTTTAATTTTCATTTACATTGGTCAGAAAATCAATGCTTTGTTATGATTACCTTAGGTAATGGATGTTACTGAGCTAAGGAGGGTAATGCATTAAAACGAGAACATATAGCTAGATTAGTGTAGCAATCCCACGTGTCAGAACTTAATAGACTGTAAGCGCTGTAATTGTGCACATACGTTAGTCCAATAAGCAAAGTAAGCGTTTTTAAATGTGTTTTGATAAAAGGTTTTAAAAAATGGAAAGCACTGTGCCATATATTCTCTTTTCAGCTGTTCACACATGCAATATACTGATGGAGGTGGAGTAGAGGAGTCTGTTGGCGGTACCTATAAGGGAAAATAAATATGTCTGACCTTAAAGTTGTTAATTATGTGTTGAGATGAAGCACTGAGATCTTGAGGAATGCTGAATGAAGATGTACTTGTTTAGAAGAACATTACATGTATATGTACAGCATTGTGAAGAAAATGAACTTCCTGTGTATCATAAATAAGCATGCACATAGAGACTAACATTGCACTACACTGCCATCTAGAGCTCAAAAGACAAATTATACAAGTATATTAGTGTATTCTTTTGTATTTCCAACAAAAGTGACACTAAACCCAGGAGTTAAATCTTAAAAATACATTCAAGAACCTTAACTATTAACAAAAATGTATCTTATTTGTGTATCACTCAGCTGTAGATCCTCAAATCATCTCTGAATGGGTGCTGGCACTGTCCTTCCTTCTGGAAGGACAGCCGAGTGATACACAAATAAGATACATTTTTGTTAATAGTTAAGGTTCTTGAATGTTTTTTTAAGATTTAACTCCTGAGTTTAGTGTCACTTTAATCAACCCATAAAGCCAGTAAGTCTTATTTTTCAACTTCCTATACCAGGCCAAGCAATATGTTAACATAAAGAATGGATCGAGAACAGGCAGCAGGAGCTGCATAGTTCACAACATTTAAAAAAAAATCCAGGGCCACCTTTGTAGGAAGAGTTATCATAATAAGGACAGAAGCACAGCCAAAAAGGTATTGTTCATTATCAAAAATATTTATGTATGCTTTTAGCTCGCTCCAACTTTCAGTCTGTACAGTCTATGTAAAGTGTGGCAACCCAACAGCTCCTACGGAGTATACAGCGATAAACACCATTTACCTCAAACGCATTTATTATCAAATGTATAGGATCACATCATATGACACTGACCTCTCTGCTGAGTACTGCAACACCTGTTGTGGATGCTGATTGGTTGAACGTTGTAGGTTGCAAAAAGGTGTGTACTAAAACTAGTTTGGAAGCATTACCCTGTGGCAGATTCTTAATCAATTGCTCCTATGCTCTCCCACAGCCTTATAGTCACCAGATCACCCTCCTTGATTAGAAACCATATATTCACCACATAACCTTACCTTCAACAATCATATAGTCACCATACCACTCCACCCTCAGTAGTTGTATAGTCACCACATAACCATGTCACCCCATCTTCAGTAGCCATATAGTCACAACATAACCCCCAACCCATCCCGTGCATCCATATTGTCACCACTTAACCCCCATTCTTAACCTTAGCCATGTAGTCACCACATAACCCCCAGTCCACCCTCAGCAGCCATATGGCCACATAACCTCCAACATCTCTACCTCGTACTTACATACTGAGGCTTTTCTCTTTCCCGGAAACCCAGCAGATGTCACCACATGCCCCTGATCGCCAACTCCCAGACCTTCCTACCTTCTTGCCCTAAATCCTCCTGCTACCCTACATCCTTTACTGATAATTAGGTGACCAATCCCAAAAAGGGGCAACTACAATGCCTTACAAGTTTTCCTTGACAGCCTCCTTTATGGGACCCCCTCCTACCCCCTCCTAAGTGTCATCACTAAAAGAGAACTTTAAAAATAAATAAA
>NW_017306567.1:106602-130159 GCF_000935625.1 Nanorana parkeri
TATATACACACACACACACACACATACACACTATGTGTATATATTCAGGTAAATACATAATATTGCACTCTTAACTCATAGGCTATGATTTGCTTGCAAAGCAACACAGAGAGAAGGAGCTGGAAGGTACAAACGTGGACAGGAAAACACAAAATCCCGAGTGGATTGAAACAAAGTAGAGAATTATGGCAGGCCAATCTTGTTGTCGGAGTATCCAATATGCGTAGGAAGCTGGGGCTGAACTCGGCCCACTAGGTTCTTCCTATAACTAAATTATTACTTATAGGTGAACTGACTTCTATATAACCCTGCCAGGACAGGAACTAATGCTAGTCATGTACTCTAGCATTATAAAAATGAAGGAAATAAGTAAATGAATATCGAAGCACAGTCAGCCAATCATTGTTCCACAAATCTCCTCTAAAATACGTTTTTCGATGAGAGAACATTGTAACAAAGATTGGGGATTATCTTGTGAGCTTGGTTTAAAGCCAGTTCTGCTATTTCAGTTCAAAAACAATAAATATTTAATCCAAACAAATCCAATTTTGTAGAGTCTCCTGTAATAATTCTAAAATTTTAATTAAATCCACTCCAAGATAGGTATTAGAAACTTATTTAGTCTATGGAAACAAATAAACAAAAGGCATTCTTAGAATTTTATGAAGGATATATCATAAATAATTAACATGAAATTAAGATAAACAGCAATCATTTAAAAGTCATACAAGTGGTGATGTTAAAGCAGCACAAAGTATTTTGTTCCAAAAGAGATGACATTTTCTTAAGATCAGAGTCAGGGGAATGGAAGCCACAGTGGCCCCCTCTACAGTCACACATAAACTTTTACAGTAAAGGACCTTAATAGAGATGAATTTTGGGTTCAGAACAACCATGAGTTCAACCTGAACCTGAGTTGTTCAAGGTTTGCCAAACTAAATGGGCAGATTTGGCCAGTTCGCCCCTCTGCTTCACCTATCAGTCATTCATTTAGTGGTGGTACTACTATCACTAAATAAATTAATTCCCACCCCCACCCTCTTGTGAAAAAGCTAGCCATAATGCCAAGTTAAAAGAGAACTATGGGGTAAGTCTTTTTCCCCATAATTCTCTTTAGAGCCAAGGGAGGGCATATACTAACCTTCTCCCATGACCCAAAGCTCAGTATACTGTATAGCGTGCTATTGCCCGCGATATACTGAGAGCACCGCAGCCGGGACGGATCCCGACAATAGAGATCCACCCAGCTGTGTGTGACAGCTGGCTCTGCGTATCTAGAGGCAGAGCCTTCTATGCCCGCCCCTTCCCCCATTCGTTCCTCCACTCTGGAGGATCAGAGAGGAGAGGGGGGAATCCCTGTGGGGTGCGGTGACTGACGATCGAGAAGTGAGCGGATCGGCTGCATGTTCCTGCTCACTTCCCGATTAATAGAGTCGACCTGTGACAGCTTTTTTGTCACAGGTTGGCTCTAACTATGAGGATGAGTGGAAATCACTCACCTCATAGTTCTCCTTTAAGTGAATGACCATAATAATTGTCATTTGTGAAGGGAGTCCAATGGGAGTGGATTATCACCACAGGTCATCATGGGGTTGTTCATAACGAATGAAAGTCGATCTACAATCCTGGACAACAGGTACTTTGCCCCTATAATAAATAGTAAATGTATACACACACCGAAGATAAAGTCCTTTCTTTATAACAAATAACAACATAAGTAAATAAATAATGTCCCATTATGTAAATCCAAGGTCAATCCTGTCGCCCAGTGATGGAGATCCAACATCAATAACAATAAATAATGTTCCGATGACCTGCTGATACTTCCATTGTTACTCCCACTGCTACCCCATTGCAGATGACAGCTCCCCAGAGGGCTGCTGAAAATAAACAGACCGGGGATATCAGGTGTAGTCATTGACCAGAGATGGTCATGACCATCTCTGGTCAATGACATCATCAATGGCGCTACTTGATTGTAAACAGGGGAATGTCATTTGCGACTGCAGTCGGGCAGGATTGATTGGTCATCCTGTTTATGTCAGTGGGTCATCGGGATTCATCATGATTTTTGATAGATCTGCATCTTGATTGAGGTTGGATTTACATAATTGTCAATGTTTATCTATTTATTTATTTTAACAAACTACTTTTTATATGATGTGTGTGTGTGTTTATTTACTACTTCATTCTTTTGTGAACACCTCCCTTGTCCGGTGGATGTGGCAGGAGAAGATCATTGGCATTGGTTGTCCTGTCTGTGCTGGTGGGTCATCGAGGCAAGGTTCATAATAATTGATAATGGTTCTGCATCGCTGGAGGAGTTGATTGACATTGGATTTACATCAGGGGACACATTTTATTTATCAATAAATAACTTTTTCTGAGATATGTGTGTGTTTATTTACTATTTATTTGTTTTAACAGGTAACCAGGAGTACTATCTACTCCTTACTCATTCACATAAGGGGAGGGCCAGATATCGTGGGGTCCCCTTATTTTAAAGGGGGTTTCCAGATTCCGATACAATAGGTTCCCCTTCCCCACAGACCTACCATCTACCCGGCCAGGGATGTAGAGGGATGTAGAGATGAGGGCCTTGTCTCAAAGAACATGGAAGCAAAATGCCTTGCAGGGGGGGACTTTGCACCCACCAATATTAAGGATATGTGGTCTGTTATGGTTCAGGAGGGGGGCATGCTTGCTTTTCTGGCCAGCCAGACTTCATGACTGGATAAGGGTCTGGTATGAATATGTTCCCAGCACAAAGTATTAACAAAAAAATTAAGCTTACTTGTGTATCACTGAATAGGATTTGAGGATGTAGATCCTTAAATCATCTCTGGAGGGGGGCTACTTTTGTTCCCAATGGTCCCTCTGTGTGCAGTAAAGTAGCCACCAATCCAAGTTCACTCCTGTGATAGACTACAATCTCATGTTTAGTTTACTAATTTGTATTGAGATTGTAGTCCATCACAGGAGTGAGCTTGGAGTGGTGGCTACTTTACAGCACACACAGGGACCATGGGGAACAAAAGTAGCCACCCTACAGAAGGAAGAACAGAGTCAGCACCAATTCAGAGATGATTTGAGGATCTACAGCTGAGTGATACCCAAATAAGATACATTTGTGTTAATACTTAGGGTACTTGAATGCATTTTCAAGGCATAACTCCTGAGTTTAGTGCCACTTTAAGTCCTAATTATGTCAGTTCTATACAACCTTTCTGATTGGTTATCCCAGTGCTTCTCATGTATAAGCATACATAGGCCTAAACATATATCCCAGTACACATACAGAACCTCAGATTTACAGTTACTCCAATGCTCTGTGCATCCTATGTTTTCAGTTATTCTTAGCTAGCAGGGGCATCAATACCGAAACTAATGTCAGGAACAAGCAGGAACAGTTAAAACACCTGCTGGTGACACTGTGGTTCACCAGCAGTAATTCCAAAGTGGTGTCCACCAGTGGGTGTCTCTCAGCCGTCAGCAGAGCTTTGGGGTTATTTGTTACTTAACACTGACTGCTGGGGGCCATTTAGCTCTACCTCACTGGTCCCTCCATGCCTCAGCATTTTGCCTGTGAAGCTCCTGACCAGTTTACCTTTTGTTGCCCTGCTTCCCCACCATACCATGTTCTGCCTTGTCACCCATTAACCCTACTCATGCTGCTGCCATTTGTATATAGTTCAGTTAGTTTGATTTCTCTGGTGTAGTTGCATATCTGGTAACACTAGGCAACAGAATTCCAGCATTTGTCATTCTAACAGTCAGTGCTGAGGATAGAGGGAAGACCCAGTCTTTGAGACAGTTCTGAAGAGTTCCCAACCATGTCCATGGGCCCCTTTACAGTCTGGGGTCCCATGGTATCTGCCCATGCTGCTGTTATTATATTCTGCCAATGATCAATATGCCACTGTTCATAATAAAAGTTGCCAAACTTTGAAGATACATTTCAATACTAGGACTCTTAACCCCTTCGTGACGGGAGACGTACACTGTACGTCCAGCCACAAAGGGACCAAATGACTTGTCACGTACACTGTACGTGACGAGTTATTTGCTGCTTTAGAGGGCTGTTAATCGCTGAGAATCAGCTTTTAACATTCATTAATGGATGCCCTTACTACAGAAGCATTCATTAATGAAAGGGTTAACCTTTTTCAGACACCCGATACCTTAATATCGGGTGTCTGAGAGTCACAGCAGAGCGGACACACATGCCAGCTTTTGCCGGCATTCTGACAGCTCGTATAGATCGAGAAATCAGAAAACCTTTAGTAACAGCTGAATCCTGAACTGCTGCAGGATCAGTGTCACTAACTTATTATTGGCTGTTCTGAAGTTTGAAGCAGCCTGATAATAACCAAAAATGTATCAAGCAGTAACAGTGAGATTAATTCACAATGACTGCTTGATATAATTAAATAAATAAAATAACATTTTTAAGTAAAAAAAAAAGTGAAAAGTGTAAAAAAAAATATTGTGAAAAGTGTAAAAAAAAAAAAATGTGTAAAAAATAAAATAAGGGACAAATAAATGAATGTATTTATTGCATTTTTTTTAGCTGTGCTGGTTTTGTAAAAAAAATACTACAAATCAAAACTGGGAAAAAAACTGTTTTTTTTAAACGTTTTTTTCCTCTTTTTTTATATTTTATTTGTCCTAAGTGAGGCGTTAGACACACATATGTGATATAAATATGTAGCCCTATCTGTCCTCTAAAAAACAATATATAATATGTGTGGGTGCACTTTGTAAGAAAGTATATTACTGACGTGGAAGAATCACACAGCAAAAATGTCAAAAGTGTGTCAGTCATTTACGAACAGAAACTAAAAACAAGCTCAGTCATGAAGGGGTTAATTTGCAGAGACTTTTTGCTTTATATCATACAAATATTTCTGGCATGCCCTTAAACACTCAATAAATATGCAAATCTTTACCTTCTACACCTCCACTTTTGTAAGGTAAAAGGATTGTGGTTAGTCAGAAGCAGTTTACCTTATGCTATTATGTTTTCGATTTCATGACTTGAGGGGAAAAAAAATTTAAACACTTATCAAATATCTCCAAAGCAACTGAAAACGCTTAAAAAAAGGACCCATTATAGAAATCAATCAAAACAACATTTGCAGTTAAGTCATTTCAGTCCATTCCTTCTTCTTCTCATTTTTTTTTTTTTTTTTACTGGTCTTTGGACAAACATCAAAAAGAGGAATAGAAATTGAATGAAGCCACATAAAAAACCAAGACAATGTAAAAATAAATAAACCAGTGAGATTAAAATAGCTACAAATATTATTACTACTATATTACTGCCGCTGCCAAATGTGATAGCTCACCGCTGAGGTCAACTGCTTGCTAGGAAACCAGCGGACACTGGGGTCCACAGTGACTCAACTCTGGCTCAATTCAGCTGCCAACTGGGGAATCTTGTTGCTTGCTAGGGAATGACGTTGACCATATATTTGGCTAATGACATCAGGCAGCATCTCCGCCCCTTTGTTTACATTCAGCTGTAGGGCTGGGAGCAAGAGCGAGCAATCATCGGGAGCAGACTTGTTTGTGGGTCGTGGTTTTTTTTTTTTTCATCGTTCATCGTGCTTGACAATGAATTTGCATTGTGGCACATTTTAATAGACTTGCCAAATCTATGGGTCTGTTTATTTCAGGGACATGCGGTCAGGGGAGGCAGGTGAGGCAGAGCCTCATCTAGAATTATGGAGGAAAAAGCTGTCAGCTTCATGTCTGAAGCTGACAGCTTTTTCTCCACTCAGGTCGGCATCTAACAGGTGATCCTCCCCGCTGTGTAACCGTTCACAGAGCCTCAACGGTGAGGAGCAAGTGAGGGACAGGGAGACTCCTCCCTTCCTCCTTTACACTAGCTTGGGGACGGGTTGGGGGCAGGGGCTTTGTCTGATGGGGTGGAGCTTCAGCCAACAGTAGGCGGAGCTGTGGCCGGCGGGGCTGGGGAATGCCTCACCCCGAGCAAGAGGTACCGCACGTCACTGGATTATTCACAGTGTAAATAAACACGCACCCACTCATTCATGAAAGGTGAATATCTGGGGGCCCCTATTATCTGAAATGAGGAATTACAGGTTCCAATAAGCCCCCCCCGCGCAGACCCCCACAGTCTGTTGGAGAACGCATGTGGGGAAGAGGCCCTTGTCTATATTATCAAGACAAGGTGCTTTGCCAAGGGGGTGCCGCTGGCAAGGTACCCTCCCAATGTTGAGGGCATTTGGCCTGGTATGGTTCAGATAAGGGCACAGGCTCTCTGCTTCCCCCTTTCCTAGTATGCTCAGATTAGGGTCTGGTATGGATATTTAGGGGGAACCACACTTTTTTGTGTAGGGTCCCTCATTAAGATCCACAGCAGACCCTAATCAAGGATTAAGCAACCATGAAGGGCTGGAAACCATGTTAGAGCTGTGTCTCAGCTTGAAACAAAATGAACTATTCTGCTGGACACTTCAGCTCCTAAGGGTTAAATATCAATTTGGGTGTCAATTGTTTGTCAAAAGTAATTTATCAAATATTGTTAGGTAATAATATTATAGGTTGCTTCAATATGTAATAACCCCTGGAGGGTTAAATATTGTTTTCAAAGTAAATTAAATAGAAAACAATTGCTTGATTATTTTGTATATAACTAATAAAAATGTTAGTATATACTGTATATTATTATACTGATGATGACAATCAATGGGTGTCTTTTGCTACTTTATGGCTACCCCGTGTGGGTGTTTTTATGCATACGTATCCTGCTTTAAACATAATGACTCCAGTAACCCATGATCCCAGAAGGATCATTCTCTCTCTTCATTCTTTGAGAATATCTCCATTTAGGACAAGAGATATCATACATAAGGTGTATATACCAAGGTACTCAAGAGGCATGCCTAATACTTTTTATACGAAATATACTATATATTTTTTCTACTTTTTTCTCTACATAGCCGAGTAGTGTCTTATATGTCCTATATGTAATATCTGTTTGTTGGTCTTTTGATATGTGTGCATTTTAATCTATTTTGTTTAATAAATATATATTTTACTAAATTTGAAGACTTTGGAGTTATGGTGGGATCCCCTTTTGAGTGAGCACGCGGGTCACCACGTAAACATGCGTCGGTGCGCCTACGTATGAAAACAACGAACGCGCTACACATGTTGGGTATCGCCGCGCACGCCGGAGTGAGAGCAATAATTCTAGGGGCAGTATTTTGGGGTATCTCTAAATTGATGACCTGTGGGCTTTTAAAGCGTCTTCTATGGACTTTTTGGGGTACTGCAGTTTTTCGCCATTTCACGGACGCACGCAATTTGTAACCTGGGCATGTTGGGTATTGTTTTACTCGTTGTAACCTCATCTTTTATATTTCATAAAAGATTGGTATTTTGTTGTGTTTTAGGGCATTTAATTACATTTTTCACTAAATGTTGGGGTTTAATAAGGAGTTGTGCTAATATTGCGCAACATAAAAATTTGCAACTACCACCATTTTATTCTATAGGGTCTTGGCATTCAGAAAATATATAATGTTGGGGGGTTTTAGGTCATTTTCAGGCCTAAAATGTGGAATGTAACATGGGTGCAAAAAATGAAAAAAAGGCCTCAGTCATGAAGGGGTTAATTGACAGGGGACTTACCATAAAATAATATATTTGATATTTTCATAGATTGTACACTTTATACACCTTCCCTCCCCGCCCATATATATTTAAATAACCCATGATTCCCTGAAGAAGTCCACAGACAAAATGTATGTAGGGTAGGTCCTTGCTGCAGTGTCTTCACATCCTGCCCCTGCTGTTGGTGCTTCTGGCTGAGATGATCTTCTCTTAGCGGTGTTGTTTTGAGATGTGTTGAACAAACTGGAAATTTGCTTTCCATGTACAGACGATAGTGCTATTGGGCACTCTATTAATGAAAGTTTATGGATTTAATATTTTAAAGAAAACATGAATAGCGGATAAGGAGCTTCTTTTTTAAGCACATTGCAGCAATTGATTTCTGTATGAAATAAAGTGGAAGCTGGGTTCCTGCTTATCATATAAGTCAAAGATCCTGACATCCTGACTCACGTTGGTGGAGATTTCTTTACCATCCTAGAAATAGGTGTAATATTAAACCGGTGACCTGCTGTCTGCTTTCCTTGAGTGGTGGATTGGAATGCAAAGATTTTCGAACATGAGTGGTGGTGAAGCAATATAAAAAAAATGATCCTAATAATAACATATACCGTATATATTGCACATTCTCTCTCGAAAGCTTGTCTTTTATATATTTTGTTAGTCCAATAAGAAAGGTATCATTGCACACTGCAATACTGCATTTCTGTTTTTTCGACGTCTTGTCTACTGGACTAATACGGCTTACATATAGATATATATTTGCACTGCCTGTCCAAAAAATGTCCCCATCTAGATTTAGCTATCAAATAGGTCAAATCATCCATTAGATAATAGGTCTAGGTTCAGCAATATTATGTGCCCAAAAAATGAGGTCAGCAGTCTACCTGAATGTATTGAATGACCACGTTTTTCCATCAATTGATTTTTTCTTCCCTGATGGCACATTGGGCATATTCCAAGATGACAATGCCGGGATTCATCGGGCTCAGATTGTGAAAGAGTGGTTCAGGTAGTATGAGACATCATTGTCACACATGGATTGGCCACCACAGAGTCCAGACCTTGATCCCATTGAGAATCTTTGGGAAGTACTGGAGAAGACTTTACACAGTGGTCTTACTCTCCCATCATCACTACAAGATCTTGGTGAAAAATGAATGCAACTCTGGATGGAAATAAATGCTGTGATATTACATAAGCTTATCGAAACGATGCGATGGCGAATGTGTGCCGTAATCAAAGCTAAAGGGGGTCCAATGAACTTTCTTTTTGTTGTTTATTGTTTGCTGCTTATTGTTTATTGTATACTTTTGAAAAAAACTCAATAAAATAATTGACACAGAAATACTATAGTGTGTAACTTTTTTGTGAACAGGTAGTATGTGTGTTTTTATATCAAACATTTGAGGCAGCTCTTTCTGTCACTTGTAGATCCTCTATAAAGACACAGTGTACATTTTAATTCAATTCTCTTCAGCATGCACAACTGCCCACTGTCAGACAAAGAAGAAAAAGATGACCTGTACTGTATTCAAGAATATCCTAATTAATAAAATTGGGGGGAGGGCAACTTGGATTCGGTCTTTTTTCAAATGTCTCACTACTGCAGTCAAAAGCATTGGGATCTCTACCCCAGTAATCAAGTGCCTTCACCGAGCTGTCAATAAAAATTCTCCAACATCTCCTTTGCCCTATAATATCCCTGAAACATGGCTTATAATGTCTGACCACAACATCATAATGATATCTGCCTTTAAAATCTCATACTCCTACGTAGCACGTTTCAACATTTTTACCATTGCTACTGCTGTTGCTGTCAAAGCTGCCCTGAGGTCTGCCTATAAACGTGCAAGCAGCCGGTATGGATGACATATTTGGTGTCTGGGGTTCAGTACTTGCAGCACTAATTTGTGCCTCTCTATTAGAGCCCAGGAAGCCAGCCTTGCCTGACTGCAGAGATTCACCTCTCTCCAATTACTGCTGCGTTGGAAAGTACTTGCCTGTGTTTTACTGTCTGACTTCCAGCCGTATATATCATACTGTGCATTTACATAGTCGCCATCTGTCCTCGATTTACAAGGGCCGTCTAGGATTTTAAAGCTCTGTCCACAGAACGCTCCATCTCTTGTAATGATCTCGCTCGTCTGTTTAATAATCTTGAAATACATCTTGCCGTTCTTGCTCAATATGCTCAATTCAACACTAAAGGGTCAGTCTAAGCAAAACCGGTGTATCAATATTTAATGGGTGCTGGAGAGGCATAATGCTTGTAAGTCGGGTTGGCCACTCTCACATACAACCTGGACATGCTTTTTTTTAACCAAGGGGGTGACACCACCATCCATTATGGCAGCTTATCTTGTTGCCTGCTATTGGTTATGTAACTTTCCTGAACATTTGCTTCTTCAGCCCTGAAAACATTTCGGACCAGAAAAAGTGTGCAATTCAACAGATCAGACTCACAATGTAGATGTTCAAGCTCAGCTTGATCTCTAAAATAGAATAGAATAGAACATAGAGGAAATAACAAATTACAGGCAGCTTTAGTAGCAGTATTTTAAAATCCAAAACATATTAAAAATGCCTTAAGATTTCACATGGAGGTTCCTGCCGCAACTTTCATGGCCCAAACACCAGGCTGTTTGGAATGGGCAAAGCTTCGGTGCTATGAAGTTCTCATGTCCCACACATAACTATTGACCTAGTGGGCCAATACAATGCATAGGTGTTGGAGGGGACAGGCAAGCTCCAACACTACCTGGAACACTACCTGAACAGGCCAACGTAGGAGCAATGAAAGCATTTTATACCTGCTATCACTTTAATGCTCTTTTCACAGAGGCTGATCAGGAATTGATCCATGCACCTGATCAGAGCAGTACCGATCGGATATCACCACTGTGAAATCCGTGTCCATCCAGATTAAACTGAAATTAGCAGAAACCATGTCTCTCTATGGGGAATGCAGTGTCTGTTCACATCAGAACGGGGGAAATGGATCTCTAATTGGTTTGTTTTTCTGGACCTGGTCGGAGTCAAGGGTAACTGGGTGTTAAGGGACACCCATCTGTTTACACACAGCTGCCCATAGACTAACATTGGGTATCCAGTCAGGTCCAATCGGATTGCCCCTGTGTGAAGGGGGACTAATGGTTTTCATGTATTCAGTTATGGGGAATGCAGTTGGTGGAATAGCAACATAAGTGTTTTAACATCATACACTATGGATGCTGTCACTGATTATGACTTTCCAGCAACAGAATCACTCAGGGGTCTGTATATTTATGACCTAATGTGTCATATACTTGACATTCAAACATAAAATTCAGTGGACATCATTAGCATACTCATAAAGCACAGTCCCATATGCATTCACCTAACATAAAGCATAAAACACAGCACTTGCTGTAATATTCATCCTTATTTAGGAAAGGGTGAATTTTACCTTCCATGCACATTCACGTAACACATTTAAAAACAAAAGGGCTGATAACCAGAATCAATGCATTTGATACTGAAAATGCAGTGATTGTCTATGAAGTTTACACGTGTCCACCTTGAAGATCTTAAACGTAGGAGATATGTTCTACAAAACCTTTTACAAAGTTTCTAGGACATTTATCTTACTTTTAGCTCCTCTCCCCCTGCTACTGCCTCCCCACCACTAACACTGACAACTACTGGCTGTCAAAATAACAGCAGTGCATTGCAATGTATTACATAGCAAGAGCTGCTATTTCTAGTTGCACTTCTGTAAAATGACACTTGCAGATAGCCTGCAAGTGTCATTGAGTAATACAGTGCAATACTGTATTGTTACATTGTATTTAATATGTCTGTGAAGGTTCTCATTCATCCAGGTCATGGTATATCTGTAAAAAATAAGTCAAGGCAACTGAACCTGATGCATTTTTTTTCTTGAAGACGGTTCACTGGAAATCCGACCAGCTTTCTCAATTCAGAACGACTTGTACAAAAAATTATCTGGGAATAAATATGGTGAATGTCGCTCCAATCCACGTAATCTGTTAGTCACAACCAGGTGTGGATTGCATTTGCATAATTGGAGTCTAAGGAGGTGTTATTAATCTGCCCAGAGAGAGGTCACTGTAAGCACCCCCCACTACAAGGGACATATCGCTAAGGAGTGCGACAAGGATAGTACTTAGTGATAAGGGAGCAACGCATTTCGAGGAGATCCTCTTTCTCAAGCTCGAAAAGAAAAGTGAGTGCTCGAAAAGAAAAGAGTGCTCACTTTGGTAAGGGTGTAGCTCGCATGTAGCCCCCTACCATGATGATACCAACCGGCAGGCCCTTCTTCACTGGAGGGGGTGTTTGGAGAGCAGTTGCCCAAAAACTGGGAGTACTATCCCAAATGCCATGCCCAAGCAGAAGGTTGCTGTCTCTCTGATAAACTGTTTTTAGGAGTTATTTGGGCAGCTAAACAGTTACCCTTTGCTGGTGTTGTAAGAAAATGTAGAAAAAAAATAGCACACCAAATAACAAATATTTTTGTTTTCAATCCAACTGATACAGAGCTTCCAGGTTCCAGTGGTGTCCGCTGAGAGGTCTTCCCTGGTGCCGAGATTTAGACTAATATCAAATATGGGTTGTGATGTCACATGGAAGGCTTGGAACTAGGGATGCACCGATACCGGTGTCGGTGCCAATACTGGGCATTTTCACGAGTACTCGTGAAAATACCCCAATACTAAATGCCAATAGTGGTGCTTTACATTTTTAAACTGAAGCGGCTGCCTGAAGTCCCACATTTACTGGGGACCTCAGGCAGCCTTTCTGTGAACCACAGCACCAATTTACATTGCTGGCCACACATCTCCTCCTCCTTACTGAGGAACCATGCCACCCACACCTGCCTGCTAGACCACGTGGACCACGGAGTCATGCAGTGGAAGGGGCTCAGTAGTGGAATGTTCACAGTAAGTTTGTAGAAAGCTTTCTCTAAGGTGTGAACAGTGAGAGCAGGCGGAAGGTACGGGCCGAGCCCAGGGAGGCTGAATTACCTGGCCGGTATCACTGGGAGGAGAGTATGGATTCTGTGAGGCACTGCTACCCGCCTGTGGCTTGGGCTTCAGGAGGTACACTTCCAAGACTATCTAAAGGAGAGATTGGGGCAGAGTCCTCCAGATAGCCTGGATGATGAACTGAGCCCTGTGCCTGCAGGTCAGGTAGGGTCCAGGACTGGATGGGTGCCTTATAGTATACGTGAGATTTCAGGCCTGTGCTTGGGGCTTTGAAGGTGCTCATAGATTTACAGATCTGGTTGTACAAGCATTGCAATATAGAAGGTGATGTTTGTTCACTCAGATTGTTCATTCATCTCATTAGTCAGAGATGATTAAAGGTGGCTCCTATTGTCTAAACTTACTTGATGTGCATGGCTACTGAAAAGAGGTGCCAAGTGACAAAGGATAATGGACCCGAGTGACAGTGTGGGGGAGGGGGTGCTGGGTGACAGTGTATGGGGGGAGACGGGTGACAATGTATGGGAGTGGCAGTTGGGTGACTTATTCTGCATTGATGTATAATGCATTGCTGGAATTTATAGTCCTGGGATTTGCTGGACTAGCTAGTTGCCATTCTGCATTGATGTATTGCTGGGATTTGTAGTCTTCTATAGCCGGTTGTCCTTCTGCATTGCTGTATAATGTAATGCTGTGATTTGTTGTCTTCTATAGCCAGTTGCCATTCGACATTGCTGTATAATGTATTGCTGGGATTAGTTGTCCTCTATATCTGGTGGTATTCAGCATTGCTATATAATGTATTGCTGAGCTATTAGTTCCTCTACAGCCTGGAGTCAATGTTAGAACTACCAGGATCGTAGAACTTGCAGCTGTGACTGGGCCCTGGTGCTACACCACTGTCCTGAAATCATTATTCTGTATTGTTTTAGAAAAACTGTCACGTGACACAAAAAAAGAAAACAAAGAGGTATCGGTAATTGGTATCGGCAAGTACTTGAGGAAAAGTATTGATACTCGTACTCTGGGAAAAAATGGTATCGGTGCATCCCTACTAGGAACCTTTGGTCTAGGGTGCAAACACAACCAATCGGTGCCTCATTGATTGGCAGGCATGGTAAAAGGTCCTAAAAGACACGGTTTACTGTGACACATTTTCACATGTTTCAGTTGTGGCTTCCTTTGCAGTTCTTGGCATTAAGTTACATGACCACTCTGATGTCTGAATGGTGAAGTATCTCCACAAAGGCCTCCACCCTGATATATCTTATTTGTAACCTATTAAATGCCCTCTTGTTTTGCAGCCCAGTCTTGGCTTTAGATACACCTTAACTCTAACTTCCTGAAAACCTATCTTGCTAAGAAAGTTATTTTTCCAGAAACAGCCAAGCAACTAGCATTTGTTTGGAACAAGTCAGAAATGGCTTTCAGAACAGATTACCTCTAATTGTTTAGCAAAGTCCAACTTACACAATCAACTTGCATTCAAAAATCGAAGCATTTGTCAGCTAATGAAGAGGAAAGATATCCAGCAGAATAACAGACTCAAAGGGGAGATCAGATGTAAGAGAAGAGTAGCAGGTGGCTTCATTTCCACCGAAGGGCCCATCTGTGCAAAGAAGAATTATTGTGCTATGTTCACACAGAATTACATCCAATGCTTTAAAGCGTTCCACCTAATTTCCAAATATGAGCCAACTTAGGGGGCAATGTAAATCACTGAGTCCGCACAGGACATGGTTCGCTTACCGAAACATGAAGCCAAGCCACATTACCATGTGTACCGAACCATTCAGCTCATTTTGCCCTTTCAGATGTGGAGTTGTAGGATCATTTGGAGAGAGATGGAAGGCTACCCACAGTGCCCCCTGACAATGCCTATCTAAAGGAGGTCTCATACACTAAAGCTGTGCCTGAGACTGCAAAGACTGTGACTCTTATTATTATAAAGGGTTTATATAGCATATAACAGTTTGCTCACTGCTTTAAAAAAGCAACAAAGACAGTCCATTTACAATACAATGCAAAACAAAAGGGTTAAAAGAACATTGCTTGTGAGGGCCTACAATCTAAAAGGGAGGTGCAAGTCATACAAAAGGTACTAACTGTGTGAGGATGAGATGATTGAGAAAGTAACATTTTGGTTGTTGGGTAGAGGCAGGATAGGCTTCCCTGAATAAAAGAGCTTTCAGAAATTGTCTAAAGGAGGGAAGAGTAGGAGATAGATGGAGAGAATGGAATAAGGAGTTCCAGTGGTGGTAGAGGTTCTAGAGAATTCCTGGAGGTGAGCGTGGAGGTGATGAAGGAGCTAGAGAACAGGAGGTCTTCTGAAGAGCAAACAGGACGGTTTGGGTGATATTGTGAGACAAGGCTGGTGATGTTGTAGATGGCTTTGTATGTTGTTGTTGCCCGCACAGGCTGCCCGCAACTCAGAGGAAGATCCGGTTTCAGGCTGATACAGCTGCCCGAGGACCTCGGCAGCTGCATCTGTCAAAAATTCTAAAGTGCCGATGTCGACACTGAGTGTCTTGTGTCCGGTTGCCCACTGGCTGGACACCCGGACACAAGATTCCTAAACCGGACTGTCTGGGTGAAAACCGGATGGGTGGCAACCCTTCATACACCTATAGATTTTCGATCGGAAATTTTGCCAAGAACCCTCGTTCGATTCTAGCTCAAATAGCCCATCATGCACAGACCAATGTCGGTTTCGATAATTAGCAATACTAACTCACCGAATTTTGTCGATCGACAGAACGGATTTTCGGTTGCGCATGTGCAGTGTTCTTGCTGCTACTTTTTTTGTATCCATCGATTTTCGCACGTTTCGAGCCTGGATTCAGCCAGGAGTACAGTAAATAAAATCATTGGTGTACCATCAACTGAATGATTATCGCTCGAAAGACCATTCGTGGAAGATTTCAGAACACAAACCGATAGGTGTATGGCCACCTTTTGTTACATAAAAATGTATAACATTTTTTTTTTTAAAAGCAAGCACTGTGATGCATTTTAAAAATGCATTGTAATGGGTGTGCACAATGTATGTGTCATGTGAATGAGCCATAACATTCTTCATTCTACTAAATTTTGTTAACAGTCATTGTTTCATCCTCTTAAATTTCAACATTGCATCCAGTCAACATAAAGTGATGCTGATCCATTGTTACCTATAGATGGAACAGTGTAACTATTCATAAAATAATAATTTAAAGAAGAACTCCAGGAAAAAAGTACGAAAACACGATCACAAACGAAAATTGGACGATATATTTGTAAGGTGTATGGGCAGCTTTAGACTAGTCTCCCCCTCTGCTGCAGAGGTCTAAGCTCCTTGAGTCATCACATTGTATAAACTGTGTGTGGGACATGAGGATATTGAGAAACAATCCAATGCTGCAGCGGAGGAAGCTGGCTGCTTCAGCTGACCGGCTCGGAACTTCACGTGACTATAACTTTGTTATTTTTTAACATAGATAAACCTTGCAGCGCGGGTGTTTAAAATTTTTCTTGGAGTTATATTTTAACATTCTTCACAGAAACATCTTATTAATTAAAAATAATTCTTACGCCCTCATTTTGTTTTTGCAAATTATGTCGATACATTTCAAAATTCCAACACTGTACACCTTAAAGCAAGCTAAACAAATGCCACCTATAGCAATAATATTTTATCCCAAGGTGAGATTTTAACCCACATTCATACCTGTATGTTCCTTGAATGCACGTGACATTTGCATGTGTTTGTGCGTGTTTTTTGTGCACGTTCGTGTTCTGCATTTGTTGCGTGTCCCCATTAAGGTCAATGGTGCCTGAACGTGCGACAAACTCTATAAAAAAGCTCATATTTTAGCAATGTAGCAAATTTTGCGACGAGCTTTCTGTGTCTTTGACTTCCGCGTTTGTGCACGTTTTAATACGTGCAAACATGGAGGAAGAACATGTGCCTTACTGGTCTTGCTTGGGGTGCCATCAGAAATGAATGGCAACGTAAGCGCATTTCGCGTTTTGCCATGTTTCCATTAATGCACACCGAACGCATAGAACAGAACGTTCAGGTTTGAATGCGGCCTTAATGTGTATATAAGCCCAAGCACTAAAATCTTATATAACCGTCAAGGGGTTTTCTTTATACTAAGTTGTTAGCACTTCCCCGATTCAAATCCCAGTCATGATACTATCTGCATGGAGTTTGCATGTTCTCTTCTTTAGGGAGACATCAGGGGTCTATTAAATGCCTAATCTCACCTAGGGACGCCCAAAGAAGCTGATGAAGCAGATCTGCTTCACCAGCTTCTTCTCTGGCAATGGAAGCCAGAGAAATCACAGACTGAAGGCGGAAGTGATGTAATACATGGCACTTCCACATTCAGGGACTAGAGGGGAGAACAGCCAGTGGATGTCTGCCGATCTCCCTCTGATCTCAGTTTAGAGAATTGCCACACCAGCCCAAGACCAGAACTGGGGACTGCAGGGGCCGGAATAGCCACCGACAGGGGGGGGATACAACATACAAGTGAGAAGGTGGCTATAGGGCCTTGTAATGCTTGTATGTAAATAGCCATCGCCAGCTGTTTAAAATGCTGACAGTGTCCGATTTGTGCACGAGTGGTGCAATGCGCACTAGCGGGTAAGGACCTTTAAAAAACCCACCCTCATTCAAAAGTGACCTGTCTGGTCGTTTAATTGTATCCTCATTTTTTTTATATACATTTCAGAATTCCAACATTGTATCCAAATAAAGCCCAGCCACATTCAAGTGTGACCCGTCCGTCATTTAATTACAATGGCCAGACAAGAAGGGGATACACCCAATCAGTAAAATCTCATATAAGCTACAAGAAAATGCCAGTTCACTTAAAGTGATGATGCTCCATTGCTACCTTTAAATGCAGCTATATGGCCTATTTAAAAATATATATTTTAACATTCTTTGTAGAAACAATTTATTAAAACAAATCCCCGCTGCATCGTCATTTTTTTATACATTTCCGAATTCCCATATTGTATCCAAATAAGACAAAAACAACAACTTTGTATCCAGTTCATATAAAATAATAAATTGCCATTGTTACCTTTTAAATCAAGATCAGATTTTAAAGTGTATATAAACCCAATCACTAAAATCTCATGTAAGCTTTAGGATTAAGAGTCGCTTTAGAAACCTTTGCCTCTGCCTCACTGATACAAAATCATTGTTACAGCCTTTTTATTTGCAACATTGTATCTAGTTCATAGAGTCACTTTAGGCTCTATTCACATATAGCATTTGCGTTTCCCATGCGGTTTTCGGTGCGGAAGACCACATGGGACGGAAACATTTGTGGCCATTATATAGCCGCGAACATGCAGAATTTGCTGTATTATCACAATAGCACTATTCTGGGGGCTGCGCGGTCAGGGCCGGATTTACTCTCCCTGCCGCCCCAAGGCCAGGTTCCACAATACGCCCCCCGCGCCGCCAGCCTCGGTGGCCTTGTGGGAAATCCAGGCCTGCACGCGGACTCCGCAATAGTCTGAGCAATGCACATTAAAGTGCATTGGGTTTTTTTCTCCAGGCATATTCGTACAGCCGAAAACGCACAAGGACAGCCGCCCTGGTACGAATGGAGCCTTAGAAATGTTCTGTTTGGTTGACACAAAATCATTATTACAGCCTTATTATTTGCAACTTCGTATCCAGTTCATATAAAATAATAATTTTCCATTGTTACCTTTTAAATCAAGATCAGATTTTAAAGTGTATATATAACCCCAATCACTAAAATCTCATACAAAGAGTGCAAAGAGCGCAAAGAGTGACTTTAGATGCCTTGGGGGGAATTTATCAAAACTGGAGCAGACAGATTTTGGAGGAGTTGCCCATGGCAACCAATCAGCTTCTCTCTTCAGTTTGTTCAGTTAAGATTTCAAAATGAAAGAGAGAAGCTGATTGGTTGTCGTGCACAACTGCTCCAGTGTTTGTCTGCTACAGTTTTGATAAATTTCCCTCATTCTGTCTGATTGATACAAAATCATTGTTACCGCCTATCCCACCTCAACCTAACCACATCACGTTGCATCACGTTCCCAAACAATTCATCCCCACACAGCTACCTCCTCATGTATCACTTGCCCCTCCCTTTTAGATTGTAAGCCCTCAGGGGCAGGGCCCTTCTTGCCATCTTGTCTTGAAATGTATTGTGATTGTAATGTCTTCCTTATATTGTAAAGCACTGTGCAAACTGTTGGCGCTATATAAAGCCTGTATAATAATAATAATAATATTGTTTGCAACATTGTATCCGGTTCATGTAAAATACATTTTAATGTTTACCTTTTAAATCAAAATTAGCTTTTAAAGTGCATATAAACCCAATCACCCCCCCCTCTGCCAATTCCTTCACTGGCTTCCAATCGCCCAAAGGATAACATTCAAAATATTAACAACCACTTACAAAGCCATCCACAACTCTGCCCCAGGTTACAACTCCAACCTTGTCTCCAAGTACCACCCTAACCGTCCCCTACGCTCCTCCCAAGAAATCCTGCTTTCTAGCTCCCTTGTCAACTCCTCCCATGCTCGCCTCCAGGACTTCACTAGAGTCTCTCCCATACTCTGGAACTCTTTACCCCAACTTGTCCATCTATCTACTACTCTGACTGCCTTTAGGCGATCCCTTAAGACTCATCTTTTCAGGTTAGCTTATCCGACCTCAACCTAACCACTGAAATATCACATCTCAAACAATTCATCCCCACACAGCTACCTCCTCATGTATCACTCCCCCCCCCTTTTAGATTGTAAGCCCTCACGGGCAGGGCACTCCTTACCATCTTGTCTTGAATTTTATTGTAATGTCTTCCCTATATTGTAAAGCGCTGCACAAACTGTTGGTGCTATATAAATCCTGTATAATAATAATAATCACTAAAATCTCTTTACAAATCAAGATAAGCTTTTAAAGTGTTTATACACCCAATCACTAAAATCTCATATAAGCTTTGGCACAAAGAGTCGCTTTAGAAACATTCTGTCTCATTGACACAAAATCATTGTTACAGCTTTTTATTTGCAACAGTGTATCCAGTTCATATAAAATAATACATTTCCGCTGTTACCTTTTAAATCAAGTTTAGATTTTAAAGTGTATATAAACCCCAATCACTAAAATCTCATCTAAGCTTTAGCACAAGGAGTCGCTTTAGAAATATTCTGTCTCACTGACACAAAATCATCGCTACAGCCTTTTTTATTTGCAACATTGTATTCAGTTCACCGGTAATGTCTTCTTTTCAATAAAGCTGATAAAAAAAAAAAAATCCTATCGAGTGGAGGGGAGTGGTAGATGTGAGCTCAGCTGATGCTCTAGCTCCTAGAGACCAAAGCCTCACATACAACACATTGGAGCTAAGCAGCTGCTGGAGCTGTCACACAGAGGGAGAGAGGAGAGCCCCTGCTACCCAACACACAGCGAGACAATACAAGAGCAAGCCTGCAATAGCACAAGGCTGCACATCCACGCACTGGTCCATCCGCAACATCCATCCTGATCTGCGAGACATACTCTGGGATATTTTCTTTTTTGGGCTATTTCCTACAACATCCATTTAAAGGAGGAGACAAGTGCAAGCAGCATCAGCCGGTAGGTGAGTGCCTTCCCTTTCTACAATGTGCTCATCCTTTCGTGCACTGGAGATCAGGAAGCAATGCAAATGTCATATATGTTACAAGGGGCACCGGTGATATTTACTCTTTTTATTGGAAAAAGGGGGCAACCAGAATCTTTTTTTTTTTTGTATTTCTTCCCCGAGCATCCTCAGCCAGTCTCCATGAACACAGTTATCAACAATGGTCCTCCAGCCTATCGGTGTGATTTGATTGCAGTCAGGCATGCTGGTGTGATGAGAAGGGGGTCCGCTGACTCAAAAAGAGGCCTCCGTGTAGATTCAAACCGCCCGCTTATAATTGAATTTGGAGATGCTCCGGAGACTAGCAGTCAGGGAAAAAAAAAAAGAAAAGAGACAAAAGGCTTCTAAATGGTGGCAGGGGAGACCCTTGCCTTGTGCAACCTCCAACTTACTTTTCAGCAGCATCCTTCCTCATTGCATGCCATGTTCACTGCTCCTTGCACGCTGCTGCTGAAAATAATGTCGTCTTGATGTTCCGGGTTGCACAGTGAAAAATGATAGGTGGGATTTAAAATGACCGACCTTCTTTTTTTTTAATGGGTGATGAGGTGTTAATTCCCATTGCCTGTTGTGTTGTATTTTCCCATATCGTGCATTGTTACCTAATCTACATCTTTTTCCAATCACAAGACCCCCCCCGCCAACCCATTCATCATTCTTTATTGCCTCCTCAGCACTTCTATGACTTTTCTGTGTGCCTTAAAGGACCAGTAAAGCTGGAGTACAAGTTGTCTTGTCTATGGAAAGTAGTCAATTATACACTTCACAGTCAGATAGGTGAAAGCTTGTTTCTGCACAAGGTTTTAGATGGTTGAGGTTGTGTTTCCACTTGTTGGAAAGCTAAGTGCTGCCCATTGGGTGCTATAAGCCATTTTAGGCTGATTATGACTGCATATAGACAGCTTATGTATGAGCGGCCCTAGATCTCCTGTTATCAGCCTCCATTCATACCTGGGAGTTTTGTCACGTGTTTCCCGAAGCGCGTCAATGCTTAACGTGAAGAATGCCATTATTTTCAATGATGGCCATTCATACCTGAGCATGGTGTTGCCTATCACTTGAAGCTCAAAAAAGGACACAAGCTTCTTTTTGGGCAGAATCATGTTTTTTTTTTTACCCTATAGACTTGGGAGCCCCTAAAAACACACATAACATGCATTTTCTACATAACAACTTTCTTCTCCTCCTCGTAACTAGCTTTCCATTGGCTAAAGCCAAAACGTGCAACAAAATGCACAAATTGGCTAAAAAGTGCAAAGGGGGGCTTAATGTCCTAGATGGTTAGCGACCTTCTAATTTATTAAGTTGAATGTCTTCAATGAGGCTGCTCCAATGTAACAAAAGCCCTCCCCCAACATGAGGAGGGGGGGGCTTGAGAAAGAACCAATTATGTAAAACATAGTAAGGGCTTCAGAAAAGTAAGGGCGCGTAGTAAGGGCGCGTAGTAAGAACACGTCACAAGGGGAGTCCAGAAGGTATCTTATTGCATGATAAATTATATAAAAAAATTATGGAGACTGAGCACGTCAGAGTTTTAAAGTTAATTCCTCATCGGTGCAGCGTTTTGCATCATTCAATTAAAAATGAATAACCTTGTGAAGATAAACACACCTGCAAAATACACACACACGCAATGCTATAAAACAAAACTTCTGTGTGCATGTGTATGAGGAAATCTTCCAATTAGGATTATACTGAAAAAAAAAAGTTCTGCTAAAATTGAGATGTAATAAAAAAATAAAAAAATTGAAGGTCCAAAGATTGATCGTTCTGACAAAGGTGTAGACGATTATTTAAAGAAGAACTCTGGACAGAAATGTTATTAACCTTTGCAGTTGGCCTACCCCCGCACTGCAAGGGTTAAGTGCTTGTTTTTGCCTAGGATAGTTATACTCCTCTCATCCTCGGAGCTGCCTTGCTCTTAGACCGATCCCTGGAGCATCTCTCCCCCTTCGCTGCAGCCGTCTAGGAATCCTTGAGTTATCATGTTCTATAGACATTGTATAGAATATGAGGATGTAGAGGGACATGCCATTGCTGTGGAGACAGGTTTAAGGGAACGATGCCGGCTCTGAGAATAAGGTGAGTATAAGTTTTTAATTTTGGGCCCTTGGCAAAAACGAGCAGTTAACCCTTGCAGTGCGGGGGTAGCCCTACTGCAAGAGTTAATAAAATGCCTGCCTGGAGTTCCTCTTTAATTTTAATTTGCTTGTTTCTGTAGACCACTAACTACGGTTGCATTCACACTAGTATAGTGTGTCAATATGCCCAAAATCCTGCAATTTTGCATGCTTTCTTGAAACGGAGGAAAAGCTTGCATCGCACCTGTGGTACCATTCTTTGGTAATGGCACCGCCAAATGCACCAAGCAAGGAGAAAACTTGCATCACCCCTGTGGTACCACTCTTTGGTAATGGCACTGCCAAATGAACAAAGAAAGACGTGTTTTGCATGCACAGATGACTAACGCATGCACAAAAAATGCAGTTCGAAAATGAGGAAAGTTTAAAGCTCCAAAAGGTGCATTAGCTTCTTTGCTGCGCATAGGGCAGCCCATTGAAATGAATGGGCTGCCCTATGTGCAATGTACGACAAATGTGCAAAAATGTAGCACGTCCCAAGTGTGAATGAGCCTCAGGCCTTGTTCACACCAAATGCAGACCAGATCCGGTCAGGTTTCTGCACACGCAGTGTAGTGGGTTGTGCCGCGTTTTAGACGCGTTTTTGATGCGTTTAGGGCCGGTTTTGGTAAAAAAAAAATAATGTTTTAAGTTTAACATGGACTTTCAGGCACTTGCATGTGTTTTTGATGCGTTTTTGCATTTTAGATGCGTTTTTGATGCGTTCCAGATCCAGAGCAGGTAAAATAGGGCTTGCCGCATTTTTTTCATCCGGTCTGGATCTGGTCTGGATCCGGTCTGGATCCGCACGCTGCGTTGTGAACTGGAGGTCAAAATACTATAGGAATACATTGGAAGCAGTTTTGATCCGGTCTGCACCTGCTCTGGTCCGGATCTGCTCCGCGCTTCGTGTGAACAAGCCCTGAGGGTTTACAGAAAATGTAAAGCATACTTCAATGGGATGACTGAACAGCAGGTGTATATGGAAATGCGAAAACGTTAACTTAATGCCTGAATTATGTTCTGGTATAAGTATATTGGTTTATGGAAACACACATATATATAGATAGATCTACATCTCTCTCTCTCTCTCTCTCTCTCTCTCTCTCTCTCTCTCTCTCTCTCTCTCTCTCT
>NW_017306567.1:130221-130544 GCF_000935625.1 Nanorana parkeri
ACAATAAGATTGCATTCTGGTTTGGAGCTGACTTTGAGACGAAAGATCACTGCCAATTAATCCCTATCGGTTACTTCTTTCACTCGTTGACCTGTAACCTTATTAATTGTCACTTGTGTCTTTCTGTGCTAAGAATAATTGTGAGGAGCCGAGGATTCATGGATAGTCGCTTAGCTCAGGAGCTGAAGATTTATCCACACTTGCTTTGCCCATGGGGAATGTCTCAGGGTGATTGAAGGCTGTTTCTTGTTGATTAATATAAATCATTACCAGACTCCCCAGCGAGATATTAACCCATCATTTCCAATTATGTCTGTGCTGAT
>NW_017306567.1:134571-137498 GCF_000935625.1 Nanorana parkeri
CGAGATATTAACCCATCATTTCCAATTATGTCTGTGCTGATGGAGAAGCTGCTGAAGTGAAACAGTTACAGGTTCTTCCTACCGGGAAACACACAGTTGTCTGGTAACAAGTATCTGCACTGCTAAGCTTGTTCTTTAGTGATCCATTGAGGAATGCATCAGAAATGGCCACTTAAAGGGGAACTGTAGTATATATTTAGTGTGTAGATTTTCTGGAGCTATAATTATAACATTTATGTAGAAATAGTTTTATATGTGACTTTTGCTTTGTTACTTGCTTGGTGTTCTATGTTTTAGATTTCACATCATTGTTTATAACTGCTCCCCCTAGTGGTCATCGTTATGGGAAGAGTTATGAGTAACCCTGCTTAAGGGAAACCTGTTGTGTAGATATAGGTTCAACTATATAAGCATTAGTGAGAGTGTCAAATACATTTGAAAGAGTACAAGGTGGTATTGTATTAGATATTCAGTAGAATATCTAATTGTTGGACTTTGGAACCCCCATTTCGGGGGTTCCGACACTCCCTATTCATCAGGACTTCAGTCTTATATCACCTTAAATATGGCTGCTGTAAACTGCAGTGGGCATGTTGGATGTCTGCCCCGCAGCAGTGTCCTGAGTTAACGAGTAAGGCAATGGGTTAGAATGGCAGCCAGCATTTTCATTAGGGTGTCAGCAATGATGGATTATGAATTCCCATTATGACATGTCTAAAATCTGCTGGGATAAACTCAATAGGCCTTCCTGAGTGCCTGTGATAAGTTAGGGGTTGAGTTAGGAGCAGTGAGGCCGAGTCATTGTGTAGCATACTAAGCTTGAAGCAGAGTCAGTGTATATAAGAACCAAGTATTACTACCATGAAGTAGCATGCAGTTATACACTGTACACACAAACCCTAAGGCTGCATTCAGACTTCTCTGTTCCTGTGCTCTACGGTAATGCACACATGTTAACATGTGTTGTGTCACACATTAATGTGCATTGCATTAACGCAGCACGTTCATTTTATTTGGCCTGCCAAAACACAGAGGAGGTAAAAGAAAAGGACAACTAGCATGCAATTACCCATGGTAACGCATTATGGTGTTTTGTGGTCTCTGCAATGCATGTGTGTAGGATTTGCATCGCCTTAGTGCGTTATCTTGTGCTGCCATGTAAACTGAATACCACCACAACACACATAATGTAATAGTATGTGTTGCAGTAGCCTGTTAATGGTTGCCATACTGTAATGTACATTATGTGCATTGCAGTGCAATTAATTTTGAATGGCACCCCAACCCACTAAGGCCATGCAGCTCCAATATTCATGCATTGCCACACATCACAACGGGTGGTCATGTGTTGTGGGGGGATGCATCAGAAACAAATGCCACATGTCCTTTTTTTTTTGGTATGTTCTTGTATGTTGGCAGCCCGTTCAAGATAAATGACCTCACCTGAGCATGCTACACACTGCCGATCTGATACACCTTTGACACCCTTTCACATATCCTTTGTGTCCCACATGGAATACACCATTTCCAGCTCTTGATCAATTGACGAATTTACACTTTTCGACCATGTTTTCTCTATCTTTTCTTTGATTGGAACCTCAACCTCCCTCCGGTCCTACTGTTCTATCAGCCCATTGAGGTCCTATTTTTGTTTTTGTCTTTGTACTTTATTATTTGCAGTTATATGTTGTTGTATATTTCTCTACTGCATCCTGTACATTCCTTGCCCATACACATTGTATGTAGTCGTATGTAGTTATTTTATGGAACTACGTAACAAGTCTCCCTCCATGATGTCTTTACTGATGTGTTTCCATTACTGTCTCATTTTCAAATCTTACCTAAGCAAACTGAGGAGAGGTGCTGATTGGTTGCCATGGGCAACTGTCCAGGTTCTGTCTGCTCCAGTTTTGATAAATTCACCCCTAATGTGTTTTAACATGCCTGTTTTAGTGAAGCGCATAGGAATGGAGAAGTGTGAATCCACTCTAAAATGTTATTTTATTCTTCTTTAGTTTTGGGCAGAGCAGGGGAAGGGTTCGCTCCTCTGACAAGTTTTTATAGCGCTATTGCATTTGATCCAGCTACTGTGATGAGCAGCAGGTGTGTCAATTCATGGTCAATAAGTGGCAGTGTGTATCAGATCCTGCAGACTTCACAGCAGGACGTTTCAGTCCTTTGGCAGGAGCTGATCAAGTGAATGACTGACTGACAGCTCCACTCCACTCTGCATAGCCTGGAGAGACATAACAAAGCAGATTCAATGCCAATAGGACATGTGCCGTAGCCCAGGAACCCAACCCAGGCCATGCTGATGTGGCAACTAGGAGGATCAAGCCACACAGTTAACCACGAGTAGGCACAATTTACTTGGCAGAAGATCGGGAACATATGCATACTTTAGTGCCAACACTATCAAAAGCCCAAACCTATTTTAGGTTTTAGATAGAGTCGGGAGGAGTTAAAACCTCTAATAGGTTCTTGTTTTGCTGTTTTTGTCCCACTGAGTAGAGTTTCTTCCTTTTCTCTCCTGAAACCCAACAGGCAATGGGAGGCAATCTCTCTTACTTGAATGGAATTCCCATGAAGGAAGTTGTATTTCTCTGCAGTTTATTTCTTGGTGACAGTGGTTTAGAATGAAACATTTAATAGATGATAAAGGTTTACCATAGCAGTACGGAGTACCTTAGGAGACAGAACAGCTAGCTTTCCAACTCCCATTGAGTTGGAAAGCAACTCAAAGCAACTCAACAGGAGACAATGAACTGCGTGGTGAGGGATGAGTCAATGCTCTGAGCACACTAGAGATGAGCCTAAGCCCTGGTTCACGAATTGCAGATAGGCGTATTGCAGATGCGCGTCTGCAGGTTTTTTTAACTGCGATTTGCGGTAAAAAAAAATCGCGCGACAAACGCGCGTTTCCGAGG
>NW_017306567.1:145327-147286 GCF_000935625.1 Nanorana parkeri
ATTTTCTGCAGATGTTCTATGGTCAGATGAAAAAAGTGCAAGCCAGCTTCCCGGCCAATCAGCATGAAGTCGTATTCCCAGCCAATCAGGAAGCTGGGAGACGGGTCTTTACTCGTCACCCTGCTTCCTGATTGCCCGGGAACCTGATTTCATGTTCCCCTATGACACTGCCGGTCAGAAGAAATCTTTCTCTGAGCAGAAGTTCCGGTATTCCGGAAGGTATCGTACAAGTATTCTCCGAAATACTCGCTATAGGCACAGATACCGATACTAGTATCAGTGCATCTCTAATATATACTAAGAACATTCGCTTTGCGCATTCATTCACACAAAATGTACATTGACAGAGGTTTGAACGGTGAATTGCTTTGCAAATTGTTTATAAATAGACCCCATAAGGTCCTGGCTATGAACTGGGGATCTCAGTGCTGCAAGGCTGAAGTGCTAACCACTGAGCCACTATGTTAGAAAGAAAATTCCTGCCCCTCAAGCATACAGAACATATCTACAAATCCATTGTATTTACACGCTGTGTGTTTGCGTGGGTCAAAGTATACATAGGCATGCATTTTACAAGTAGACAGAAGGGGTTATTACTCAACTAGTGTCTGCTTTTGCTGACATATTACACCATTCCTGGTATATGCTCTGAATAGTACACTTCTCGGAATATTCCTTCTTGAGTCATTGACACATGGAAGTGTTTCAGAGCACGCGATTATTAGATGACACTGTGTAACTCTGCCAGTATGAATCCTCTTCATAGACGGAGTTGGTCACTTAAATTATGGATTAAACTGATGCTTCGAATTCCTGCTGATACCTTGGATACGCATTGCTGTTTATGAACGCATTTTTTTCTGAGATGCTGGGTTGGAAAATGAACTGAAAAATGTGTTTTATCTATGACGGACCTTGTCCATCATAGAAACCCCCGAGTCTTTTCAGGCAGGACACGGTGGGATCTGTAGTTCCTCCACAAGTAATGGACCATTAGTTGCCAAGTATATAATGCATACAGGGGGGGCGTGGGGAGGTCAGGGGTTCCAGTCACGACTGAGTTTCCTTTTCTTATTATATTTGACCTTTGCTCCTGCAGAGCTCAGTAGTGTTTCCCTCACGGGTATTTTGCTTTTCTCACCTGCAGTTTAAGGGCCAATTCCAGGTTAATAAGAAAAAATCCCCATGGCATGTTAAAACAAAGTAGCATTTGCTTTAATACTAACCCTATCCCCCGTGCCTTCTCCTGAGCACTAGAGGCCTGTTCACACCACGCTCAGTGACCCGTGTTTTTGTGCCCCTGATCAACGCCGAGCACATTGAAGGCAATTGTTTTCTATGCATTTTGTTTAATCCGCAGCACAGCATTGCAGTGCATTGCGTTAAATGTCAGCACCCAAAAGATGTCTGCCGGGTAGATGTCAAAAATTTAGTGAGCCTGGTGCAGCAGCATAAGGAGCAGCATAAGGAGTTTTATGACCATGAGCAGCACTATAAAAATAATTCAGTTGAAGACCTACAGGTCAAATAGAGATATAGACAGATTGTAAACAGCAATCCAAGTCACAGCAGCTAGTGGTGAGTACATTGTAGGGTTCAAAATAAACACATGGGGTCCCCCTGAAACTTCATACCAGACCCTTCTCTTTGGTGTGAAAGACAAACACAGACAAAACAGCGTGGGGTCCCCCTTAAATAACCTTACCCTTTAGGTCTGGTATGGAGTTTAAGGGGGACCCCTCTTATCCTAGCATGCAGCCTGGCTGGCAATCATATGCCCTCCCCCTCCTCCTGAACCATACCAGGCCACATGCCCTCAACATATGGAGGGCATCTAACTACCCCCACCCAGCACCCAAGTACAATGTCCCAATAATGAGGGGCATCATCCAGCCAGGAAATCAGGCAGGCTCTATCGGACTTGCTGCAGCTTCTAATGCACAATGTGAGAAGCTCACA
>NW_017306567.1:150278-158574 GCF_000935625.1 Nanorana parkeri
GTGGGAGGGAGATTTGTGCGGGTAATTCAATTTTCCCAAATAATTACTTGGGAAAGTGAATTTACCCTTAGGGTTGGTGCAGACTTGGGGATTCCCAGGACGTGCGATCGGGTGCGGTGGCATACAGCGGTTGCATCAGCATGTATGGGGTTACATCTGTGTGGCAATCGCTGAAAAAAGGTAGATGTACCTATTTTCACGACATGCACCGTGCAGTGTTTTCAACTGTGATCAAGTGGGATTGCCCAGGCGGTATTGCAGCAGGAAAACGCGCAATACGCCCCCCGCTCTCGCCGCTTCACGCCCCCCGCTCGCAGCGCCGCTCATTTAAAAAAAAAAACCAGCACTGCTACTTGTCCGTAGCAGGGCTAAAATAGTGACAAATCAACTTGCCAGGCGGCCAGAACTACATGTCCCGTGTGTCGGCCGATACGAATTCCACACCCCTGTGGTGGTATGTTATGCCTCAATTTTTTTTTTATATTTACCTTATAGATATGCCCTTTGGCCAGTCACATGGCCAGCAGGGTTACCTTCCTCTTTGCATCTTCTGCCACACTGAGCATGGTGCTGGCATAATAACATCAGTAGTGTGTAAAATATTTGAAGGCATGATACGGGACTACATGCAGGAATTTACAAATAAAACTGGTATCATAAGTGGTAACCAACATGGTTTCATGAAGGACCATTCTTGCCAGACAAATCTATTAACATTTTATGAGCAAGTAAGTATTAAATTAGACAAAGGAATACCAGTAGATGTGGTATATCTGGACTTTGCTAAAGCATTCGACACAGTAACCCATAAACGTTTATTTTGTAAACTAAGGTCTATAGGTCTAGATGAAATTGTATGTACATGGGTGGAAAATTGGCTGCAAGAACGAACCCAGAGGGTAGTGATAAATGGGTAATTCCCTAATTGGGCAAGATTTAGGAGTGGGGTGCCCCAGGGTTCAGTCCTGGGACTGATCTTGTTAATCTTATTCATCCATGACATAGAGATTGGACTAAATAGCTCAATTTTGGTTTTTGCAGATGATACTACACTATGCAGAGCAGTGAACTCCGAACAGTAAATATTCACACTACAAGAGGACCTAAACTAAATAGAGGAATGGGCTACAAGATGGCAAATGTGATTTAATGTTTAAAAATGTAAGGTTATGCACATGGGAGTAAAAAACCTGTACGCAAACTAATACTTGGGGGGTGCTATATTAGCAAAGTCAGACATAGAAAAAGACCTGGGAGTCCTCACAGATCACCGATTTGGCAATAGTAAGCAATGCCGAGCAGCTAACGAGATACTGGTGTGTATTAAAAGAGGAATTGTAGCAAGGGATCAAAGAGTAATACTTCCACTTTATAAATTATTGGTTCGGCCCCATCTTGAGTATGCGCTGCAGTTCTGGTCGCCAACTCTCAGGAGAGACGCCCTGGAACTGGAGAAAGTTCAGAGAAGGGCTGCAAAAGGGTTTGAAGGCCTGTGTTATGAAGACCGCATTTAAAATCTTAACTTATTCACCTTAAAAAAGAGGCGATTAAGGGGGGACCTTATTGCCCTCTTCAAAATCATCAATGGGGACCCCACTATTAGGAATAAACTGTTTAATCCTAAAACTGTATTGAGAACCCGGAGACACAACAAGAGGTTAGAAGAGAGGGGGTTCAATCGTAGAATTTGCAAGGGGTATTTCACTGTGAGAGTAGTGAAAGTTTGGAATTCCCTCCCACAGGCGGTGATATCTGCGGATAACATTGATAAATTCAAGAAACTACTGGACTAGTTTCTTCTCTCACAGAATCTACAGGGATATGGGAAGTTGTAAAGCCAGAAAAATACACACACACACACACATACATAGGTTGGACTTGATGGCCATTGGTCTATATTTAACCTTACAAACTATGTAACTATGTAACTACAGTATGTAACTATGACATCAGTGTCAATTGTTTCTTCATTACATTGTGAGCGAAGTGTGCCATAGTGATACCCCATCAAGCGGTGAGTCCATGATGCCCTGTACTCAAAGGATGTCTTCAGTCTCACACCTAGCATCATTCAATCCAGATGACTGAGGACATCTTGTGGTGAACAGAAAATAATATGGGGAGCAGCTCTGAAATGCATTGTAGGTATTGCAGTCTGAGATGCTTTCTTTTAATTCTAAGCATCTGCTGATGAACAATCTAAAATTGTGCCCGCAGTAATGCTGTAGGTAATTTCACAGTCTGGGAATTTCTTTTTCTAACCTGTTCGTAATTCAATACTCCCTGTAGACCATTTTGTTGTGTCTCAAATACAGAAAACCTGTCCCATCCCCCCTTTAAATTCACACCTACCTGGGAAGTCTGAGTTACATCAGGCAGGGAAAGCAGAAATAACTCCGCTCAGGGTTCTCTGAGGAGCTCTGTGAAATCAGATTACAGTGAACTCAGATTAACGTAAACAGAGTGAACTTTCTGACTTAATCACAGTTGCCGTGTTCCCTGTATAAGGATTAACCATTCACCGGCTTCAATTGTTTCCAGGAATTGCTCTTTAATGCATTTACACTTATGTAATTCCCAAAAGAATGACCATTCTGGACCTCACTGCATAAATAACCTTGACTTTGCTCTCAACCTCCTCAGTAGACGTATAAATGTATATAAATGTATGGTAAATCAGACTATTTGGCTGCCAATTGGCTGCATACTATGGCACGAGCAATGACACCAGCAGAAGCCACAATACTTTGGCCTAGGTGTTTAAAACTGGTAAAAGCTAAAGGAACATTACTTTCTTTTTTTTTTAAAGAAACTAATTGGATGCGGGTGCTTTACTGAATTAGCAGAGGCACTATCTAGGGGCTATTGAAAGCATAGCTAAACCCATGTGATGAAAAATGCAGCACAAAACCCTCTTCTACAAAGGCCAAATGGGCACCTTTTTAATTGAAAAAACCTGTTAAAATTATTTTACCTTATGTTTCTGCTTCAGAATCGTGCACAATGCCTCAGTAAAAAAAAGAAACACTTTCTGTGCTTATGCATGGCTGGGAGGATCTTTCCAAGGGTTGGGTGCATAGACAAAGAGCTGTGAGAATACGCATCCCCCAAGCATCCTTTTAGCTATGGAGTGAAAGACATGGACTGGGTTGGAGCTGAGCCATTATGCTCTCAGTGCTGATATTGATTTTGAAGGTGTCACTGTGATCCTGGCCTAACCATCTAGTGATGCACCAACAGTCATGCAGGACAGAAGCTTTGAGATGTATCTGACAGCATGAGCGGCTCACTAAGCATTGAAACCAGGGTCAGGATAACAGTCTCAGAGCCTTCATCTTCAAAAAACAAGTTAATAATGGTAGCTCCCATATTTCTATTTTAACAGATTCAATTTAAAATGAAATCAGTGCAGTGCCTGTCTTTTCTACTCTTTACAGAATATTGCAGGCACATTTTTTCAAGAATGATCTTGGTCTGGTTTGCCATGCAATAGGCTTATGTTGGATCTTCTGGAGCATATATTCACATGCAATCTATTTTCATTTCACTACCTCCTCTACTGCAAGGGTTAACTACACCATTTTGGTGTTGATTTCCCGGTTTAAAGGACTTTTAGTTACCTGATCCCCATGCCGGCAGGCTCCAAGGCCAATGCCCGCTGCCTCTTCTCCCCTATGCTCTGGCAGGCCCACTAACATCATCAAATCTAATAATGCAGGGTCCATAGCTCTGCCTTAAAATGTGAGGACACTGAAGGAGAATCCACAAGCTGGAGTGCAGGAGGGATGAGGAGAGCCCCTACTGCCAGGGAAGCTGCAATCTGGTAAGTAAGAGTTCTTTATACAGGTACCACCCTAGGCCTAAATAAGCAGTTAATCCTTGCAGTGCAGGAGGGTTGTGATGGGGACTTGTTGTGCCCCATTGTATGCCAACCTGAAGGGGTGGGAGTGGTATTTATTAGAAAACAGGTCCCTCTCGATGTACATGTGCCTAATTATTGTGCGGAAAAGATACATTGATGATGTACTTATCATATGGACATGGCACACTGGACAAACATAATGCCTTTATGTCACTAGTAAGACAAAATAGACACACATTTATTAAAATTATGAATAATACTGAGTCTAAAATATCCTTTCTGGAGACTGAATTCCTGGTTGGCCCTGATGGCTTGTTGTCAATATCTCTATTAGTAAAACCAACCTCTGGTAATGGCATCTTGCACGTCACCAATGTCCATCCAACTCCCTTAATACATTGTATTCCATATAGATGGTATCTAAGGGATCGGCATTATTGTTTAGATGAACAAGGAAGGCTTCATGGAAAAGTCCTGCTCACTTAAAAACAGACAACTTCAACATGGATATAGTAATTTGCCTTTCCAATGTAGAAAGTGCTGCATTTGCAGGTCATCCAATACAAACTGCCAATAGTGTGACATGAAGTAAAGTGTTGAATATAGACCTACCTGGTAATGTACATTACTTATCCTCTCTGATCCAAGGACATTGCACACAGGGCACATTTTTGAAGGTGCCCCTGGCAGTGCATGGATCACCTCCTGTTATCAGCTTGATAATAGCTATGCACCAGGGCAAGCCTGAATAGACGTATAGTGTTTAAATACCAGTTGTGGTATCTCATTAATATATGTGAGAGATAGAGTCATGGGATAACAGATGTTTACTCAGAATAGCTCTAATATCTTGGTGATGATGGGAATATCGTGCAATGACCCATGCAGAGTATTTACCAGTATATTTGAAGTATGGCAAAAAGTAATTCCTGTCTAGTCTCGAGTCACGTCTTCCGGTATGCCATCTTTAATAACTTCTTACTATAGGCCATCCATTTATTGATGGTAGCTCCCGTATTTCTATTCTAACAGATTAACTTTAAAATAAAATCAGGGCAATGCCTGTCCTTTCTACCCATTACAGCATATTGTTTCCCAGTAAAACTCCAAGGTGCTCTTCAATCACTGGGATGTTTTCTGATCATTTTTTGTCACATGGGATCGGGATGTATGCTGCAGCCTGCAGTAATTTTAGTATCATCATGTCACTGCCATAGAGATACCACAAGTTTATTGTACAGTATAAAAATTCAATTATTCTTGTCCGCTACTGAGTCAGATGGTACAGTTATTCCATTCTGCCTTAGTGCAATATACAGTTGACTTTGAAAGGGGTACTGAAGAAATGCGTTTTCAGAGTTTCCTTGTGTCATACTCGCTGGATTCCACTGTGTAAGCCCGGCCGTCTTTGTAAAAGTAGAAAGAAAACACCTTTCATCTGTAAAAGAGTCTATAACTTTTCTGCTCATGTTCCTTTGCCCATTGTGGTGTGGCAAGCTGCCGTAGTGTTAAAGGGCACGTAGCATTAGCTAATGATACAAAAACACCACTTCCTATGAGGATTCGCGACCGAAGCCAGAGCTTTTTGTGCAATTATTTCAGCGATTCAGCATTTGCTTTAAAATCCAACCCTGTAATCAGATATCTTTAAAGTCAACCTGTACTCTGCCCATATTTGAAAAGGTAACAGGTTCTTTTTCGTGCATCGATCAAATGGTAGTTGTAATTTCCAACCATTCACTCCCCAGCACCTCTACATTGAACAATATCCAGCGCTACCAGCTATCGGGAAACACTCGATACCACCCCACCTCCACACAAAACAGCATTTGGTATCTGAGCAGCCAATCATTAGACCAGAGCACCTTCGCTTGGGGTTGGTGTGCAGAAGTTCCTGTGTAGGTTTTACCTATACTCAGTGGGTCAAAACATACACTGGAGCCCCGAGCTGGACATGGATCAGAGCTCCATACTTTTCATTAGACATGTGCGATTGGTTTAGTTCCGAATCTAAATGCGGACAAATTTTCCGAAACTTGGACATTCGGACAAGTCCAAATTTCCGAATTCCAATGCATCTGAATGTGTCTGAATCCAAATTTCCTTCTCCGAATTTTGTATTCCGTCTGAATTTAGTTTAAAGACTAAATTGAATCGGACATGTGACTTTTCTGGTAGTTCGTTCGAACGTTCGTTTCATTTTCGTTTCTTATTCATTTCATTTGTTCGTTCGCTGCAGCAAAGTGACATTAGAGAAGGACAAAAAAAAATGTGTCCCCTCAAATGTCACTTTGCTGCAACGAATGAACAAAACGAATAAGAAACGGACGTTCCAACGAACTACCGCTAACAAATTTCGTCCGAATCCCGAATTGACTTTCACACCCGATTCCGGAAAACTAAATAACACAAAATCCGGATCAAGACAAAACGAAACTAAACAAATTTTTTGCCAGTGCACATGTCTATCACTTTGCCTAGTTTTAGCAAATAGCTTGTCTTCTTTAAAATCTAAAGGTCTACAGGCAGCATAGAGAGGAAAGTCCGACCAGTTTCATGTTAAAGCACACTTCCTCAGGGAGGGATTGGATTTAAAAAAAACAAGGTTGGATCCTACAAACTCTTACAGTACAGATTATTATTATTATCAATATTATAATACAGGATTTATATAGCGCCAACCGTTTGCACAGCACATTAGGAAGAGATAACAGTTACAATACAAATCAAGACAGGATGGTAAGGATGGCCCTTACAATCTAAAAGGGAGGGGCAAGTGATACATGAGGTGCTAGCTGTGTGGGGATAAATTGTTTGAGAAAGTGATCGTTTAGTGGTTAAGTTGAGGTGGGATAGGCTTTCCTGAAGAGATGAGTCTTTAGGGATTGCCTAAAGGCAGACAGAGTAGAAGAGAGCTGGCAATTTGGGTAGGGAGTTCCAAAAGATGGGAGAGATTTCCAGAGAAGTCCTGGAGACGAGCATGGGAGGAGTTGACGAGGGAGATAGAGAGCAGGAGGTCTTTGGAAGAGTGGACGGGACGGTTAGGGTGATGCTTTGAGACAAGGTTGGAGATATAGCCGGGGGCTTTGTAAGTGGTTGTTAATATTTTTAATTTTATCCTTTGGGTGATTGGAAGCCAGTGCAGGGATTGGCAGAGAGGAGACACTGAGCAGTTGGTTAGGTGGATGAGTCTGGCAGTAGCATTCACAATAGACTGAAGTGAGGATAGCCTCTGTAGAGGTAGGCTAATGAGTAGAGAATTGCATGGAGGAAGTTTTTGTTAAGTATCTTCAAATGTCAAGTGGCATTTTATTTTTATCACTAGCAAACACTTCAAGCCTATCTCCAGGGAGATTAAAAACTCCCCTTACAGTGGGGCTACCACTGCACAATCGTTAACTGCTCATTTAGGCCTAGTCCTCTGTAAAGGACTCTTACTTACCTGATCCCAGCTTCCCTGGCAGTAGGGGCTCTCCTCATCTCTCCTCCACTCCAGCTATTGGATTCGCCATCAAATGTGATGAATTAGTGGGCCTGCCAGAGTGTAGGGGGGGAAGAGGCAGTGGGCATTGCCCCTGGAGCCTGCAGGAGTGGAAATTGGGTAACTAAAAGTCCTTTAAACTAGCACTCAACACCAAAATGTGTAGTGCAGTGTGGGGGTAGCCCCACTGAGAAGGGAGTGGCTGTGAAGCTGCCTGGGATATAATGACCTGAGTTGATATTTAACTTGGTATAGGGGAGATTTGAAGCTTATTATATCAGTTAAATTGTATTTACGTGATGCTGTTTTCCAAGTTGTGCAACACTAATGGTTCGATTATGGGTTTTTTTAATAACTGCCCACCCCTCCCAGGTGAATTGGGTATTGGGCATTTTATTCAGGTCTTACAAGCCCGAAGCAATGACTAAGAGGTCCCTTTGGCATGAAACATGTCATAATGTTTGGTTTCCAGTGTCACTTGTAAGTTTCAATAAAGGATTCTTTGGGGGATTGGTGATACATATGCTGGCATCATTTTTTTTTTTATTGGATTTTATTGCAGTCAAGCAATAATAGGAATTGTTGTGTTGGGCTGTATATGAGTTGTACTGAATATACTATATATGCTTTATTGAAATGTGTGTGACATTTTACCTCGTAGGGTTGTCAGATTCTGTATGAGGCTGTAGGGTATGGGAGTGGTTGTATTCATGGTGTGTGTGTGTGTGTGTGTGTGTGGGGGGGGTTGTGTAGTGAGGTTGTGGGTGTAGGGAAGGGTGTGGATTAGAGGTAAGGTGGGCTTGTCAAATGTAAGGGGAGAATGATGGGGTTTGGGAATGTTCAGTTCAGACTGATCCAAATTTTTTGTTTTCCGTTCAGATCAATTTAGATGGGGTTCTTTAAAGGCAAATTTACTTTTTTTTGGGGGGGGGGGGGGGGTTTTTGTTTTTTTT
>NW_017306567.1:159368-184096 GCF_000935625.1 Nanorana parkeri
GGGGGAGGGGGGTTATTTTAGTTTTGTACTGATCCTCTTAGTCTGCACTAGTCCTTCATCTTAGTCCATATTAAACCTTTTATTTTATACTCGTCATCTTAGTCCGTACAGGTTATTTTAGTCCAAACAGGTCATATTGGTCCATACTGGTCATCCTATTCCATATTGGTCATCCTATTACATACTGGTCATCTTACTCCATACTAATCCTCCTATTCAGTATTGGTCATTATAGTTCGTTCTGGTCATCTTATTTTGTACTGGCCCTCTTAGCCTCTTAGTTCGTACTGGTCATTTTAGTCCATACTGGTCACTTTATTCCATACTGGTCATCTTAATTTGTGCTGGTCATCTTTATCTGTACTGGTCATCTTGGTCCAAATTGTTTTTCTTTGTCCATACTGGTCATTAGAATTGAATATTTGAATATTCAGACAAAATTTAGATTTAAGAAATCTAAAATTCTGAATACATTTGAATTTCTGAATGCGATAAATTCAGAACCTAGAGCTCCATCTGCTGTCTGAAAATAATAAATATGAAATGTTGCAATGCAATATGTCCTATTTAGCTTCAAAAAATGAAATAGTTACTTTGTTTCTGTATAAATGCATTATTTAGTCCTAAGCATAATATACAAAATATATACAACATACAATACACTCCCTTTAAATAAAATCTGGCACTTTGCCCAGGTAGTGGGAAATAGCAGGTTCTTGTGGTTGAGCACACCATGGGGGGAAATTGATCAAAACTGGGGCAGACAAAATCTGGAGCAGCTGTGCATGGCAATCAATCATCTTCTCTCTTCAGTTTGTTCAATTGAGATTTGAAAATGAAAGAGAGAAGCTGATTGGTTGCCATGCACAGCTGCTCCAGATTTTGGCTGCTCCAGTTTTGATAAATCCCCTTCACCTAGTCTTATATTTGTGTAACCTTCATGTCAATCAGTGTTAAAGCTTACACAGGTCCATCTCCCCTCACCCAAATGACAGTACCTGAGCCTGGCAGTTGGCTGCTCAAGCCTGATCATTGAAAGAAGGAGAAGAAGCACCAGCTCACATTTCCTTCTCACCAGAAGCACCTGCCATTTCCAAGGGCTCTGACAGGCAGACAAAGCCACAGGGACATGTGGTGAAGGTAAATATCAGTGGGTCAAGAATGCCCTATCAAGAGAACCTGTCCTTTTACACTGAATGGGCAAAGTGACAGATTCCCTTGAAGTTAATGTTACAATGTACCAAAAAAGAATACAAAAGAAATACAATTTGTTATTCTCCCTAAACATGATTTCTTTCAGAATAAACCACCTATTTATCACATCTGTCCTGATTTCAGCCCATGCACTCGCTGAGCCAGAAACCACAGACCAAAAACGCTCAGTTATATTAAATCGCTCTAAGACACGAGGTGCTCCGCAAACTTCAAACAACCATTTTTCCTGGCATCCGATTATAATTTTTCATAGATCGTCGTCAAGGGGACACTTGTGCTGGAATTGATAGGTCATAGAATTCTGCATATACATGACTGCAATGTTATGAATCCCTCAGGTCCTCCACAAGACTTTAATGAGCCATGCAGGGACAGTGGATCTTTGTATCTACCAGGCACAACAAAACCAAGTGGACGAGTAGCTATAGAACCTGTACTGTCCTTGTACATGTGCTAACAACAGATGTGTAGATGTAAACCCTAACTGGATGACAATGAGGTTGCTAAAGCTCTCTGTGTCCTAAATAATTGGCATTTTTATTTTTGTATCCTTTTTTTTGCATGCCAGCCTATGTGCATTTGTGTTCCAGTAGTAGCTACAAGTAATTTCCTATGGAGGGATTCATGCTTGTGACAATGTTGGAACATGCCTGCACAATGAGAATCTGCTTGTAGTCACTGGAATTCAGCAGAACCAGGTTGGGGGTGGAGAGAGCACACCACCATCTTACTAAAATATGTGCAACAAAAAAATGACATGCTGCAGTCAGACAGTAGCATTTTTTGTTTTGCTGAGTCTCCCCTGTAAATAGGTCTTATTACCCGTTGATAGGTTTGCCACCTTTTTTTCAAGGGAAACCCGAACACTAGCTCTGAGTGCAGCAATTTTTTTATTTTGGAAAATATAGAGAGAGCGCAGATGGACAGCCAGGGGAGGGAGTAAGAAGACAGGCTATAGAGGACTACAAATCCCAGCAATACATTATACAGCAATACAAAATAATATGAAGCTACATACTCTGTGTTGTTCTGGCGTGGCTCCCTGATGTCTCCAGGGTCTCAAGTGGCCTGTGCGGGCTCTCACCAGGGCTATGCGTGCTCTCTGGTGGGCTATGTGGGCTCTTAAGTGGCTGTGTGGGGTCTCAGGTGGGCTAAGCAGACTCTCAGGTGGGCTACGCGGGCTCTCAGATGGCTGTAAGGGAAGTGCAGGGGTCTTACCAGGGGTGCGGAGGCGGGCAGCAAGCTGTCAGGAAGGAGCCGAAAAAGGGGGAGATGTGCAGTGCCAGCTTGTGCCTGTTTACAGACGCCCACAGATTCCGCTTCAGACAGATGCGGCTGCCTGAGGACCTTGGCAGCCGCATATGTCACTTCATGTCTTGTGTCTGGATGTCAGCTGGCCTGACACCCGGACACAAGACTCAAAAACCGGACTGTCCGGGTGAATCTTGGACGGGTGGCAACCCTACCCCTTGATCCTGCCAGAAGATTCAATATTTTTCCACTTCCTCTTGGAAAAGGGTGACAACTTTGTTTTGCAATGAAACCGCACAGAAGCATTTTCATCACATGGACGGGATAGTCTTAGATGGAACTGTAATTTTAAGTTTCAGCCTTTAGCTGCCAGAGCCATTTTTGCTTTTTTTTGCCCACGTGTTAAAATGTACATTTTAGACCTGAAGATTAGTTAACCCCCCCAAAGTCACTTTTTAAAAGCAGAGATCCTGAAGTATACAATGGATTTATACTCCACACTTTAAGGGTTAAGTGCTTGTTCTGGTCTAGGATCTGAAATAAAAAAGATCTACTCAATCCTTGATTCCTACCTAGCTGCTAGACCGATCCCCACAGCCGCTTCTCCGGCATTCTAAGTACCGCTGACAGCATCACGCTTAATGCAGATCCCATAGACTTAAAGGAGAACTGAGGTGAGTGATTTCCACTCATCCTCATAGTTAGAGCTAACGTGTGACCTTGAAACTGTCACATTTCGACTCTATATATCAGGAAATGAGCGAACACATACTGTCGCTCACTCACTTCCCGATCATCTCCCTGCAGAGATTCCTACCCTCCCCTCTCCAATTCTCCAGTGCTGGCTGGACAAACAGACAGGGGAGGGGGCGGGCACAGCTCTCTCTGCCTCTTGTTAGGCACAGCCCACTGTCAATCAGCCAGCTGGATCTTGACAGTATTGTCGGGATCTGTCCTGATTGCGGCGCTCTCAGTATATAGTGACCAATAGCCCACTATATACTGAGCTTTGGATCACAGGAGGAGGTTAGTATATGTCCTCCCGTGACCCTAAAGAGAATTACGGCATAAAAGGGTTATGCCTTAATACTCTTTTAAGGTTGCCGAAGGATATACCACAGCCAGAGCGGAGTGGGAGAGAGGTGAGCGGTCACCACCGCTGGGCTGAGCATCATGTGAGTATACGTTTTTTATTTTAGACCCTAAACCAAAACGATCACTAAACCCTTACAGTGCAAGGGTAGCCCCACTGCAAGGGTTAACGTTTAATATGCCCAGAATTCTTCTTTAAGGAAGTGTAATTAAAGCGGAACATATTTACCTTTCTTTGTGCTGTTTTGAAGCTTTGTGGCATCACATTATTCACAGTTACCGGCTTTAAGCATTAGCAAAAGCTGTGCTATTCCATGTTTTCCACGCCGATATAGATTTCATTCTTGGTGCGCATGTGTCATGCTGTGCAGGGATATTGTAGACAGTTGCTTGTCAATAAACCCAGTGATGTGATGGCAAAGTTACACTTTAAACAAATCCATGGATCTATATATATATCTACTATATATATATATATATATATATACTGTATATACTGATTTTATTTATTTTATTATTTTAACTTTTTTTATTTTTTACTTTTATTTATAACTTTAAAATAAATGTGTTCCCTTCTCTTCTGCCTACATTACATTTGCTTCCAAGCAAATTTTGTGTTTCGGAAAGCGTCTACACAGGAGTCCAATCATTCCAAAGTCATAATTTCCACTCCCTAGTTGCACATCACGAACTTCGCTGCTTGCTCAATGAATGAGTTCTCGAAAAACCTCCTACCACTCGTTCAGTCCTTCACAAATATTAGATCACCATTTTTACAGGAAACAAATTGCAGCTGAGCAGTCGAAATCTGCAAAGTTGTTAATTTAGCTCCGTGTAGCAAAGCTTGCCAACATAGTCAAGTGGGATCCATCACTGACCGGATGACACAAGGTCAGCGAATTTTAAGGTCAGCCTTTGATATATTGGAGTTTGTCTACAATATTTCTTTAGGGGAAAAAAAAAGGTGCCTCACAGAAAATATATCCCAGCTGTGCCCAAACTGTATCTTGCCAAATTGTTTTTCTAAAAGGCGAAGTTGTGAGATGTAAAGCTTCTGAAATTGAAGCTGAAGAGAAACTTTCAACTCCAGGCAACTGTATAGAAGTTGCATTTATCTCGCTTGTGTATTACATCAAACATAATGACATCTTTTTTCTTTTTATTTATTTTAGCTAATGCAAATATGCTATCTGGCAGAAAGTATGTGGACACCCTCTAAATTATTGAGTTCAGGTGTTTTCAGTGAAGGGTGCTGTTAATGCTTCAAAATACCGAGACATTTTAGACAATTGTGAGCTTGCCAACTTGTGGTAACAGTTTGGGGAAGACACTTTTGTGAGCCCCTTTGTACAAAGCCAGCTCCATAAAGACATGGTTTCATGAGTTTGGAGTGTAGGAACAAGAGTGGTCTTCAAAAAGCCCAACCTCAATCCTACTGAACACTTTTGATATCATTTGGGGTGAAAATTGCTAGTTGGGTCTTCTCATTTAATGTTGGTAGCTGACCTCGACTATGCTCTGGTGGCTAAATGGACACAAACTCCCACAGGCGCACTCCAGAATTTTGCAAAAGGACTTCCTATGGTTTTAATAAGTGATGTTTATCAAGCAAACATAAGTGTAATGGCCAGGTGTCCAAAAACATTCTGACTACACAGTGTACTTTTGTCTTTGCATTTATATAGTCATTTGAAAGTCAACTCCCAGTCAACTGGAAGTACCTGCTCATGGTAGTTTGGGAAGCATGGCTTTTAGAATCAAAAACAAGTAAAAAATTGCCATTTTAACCTTGAACCTTAATTTGAAAGAGTCACTTTTTTGTTTTTACTGTGGGAAAGGATTAGAACCTCTGCCAATAGTGAAGAGAAAACCAGCACACCAAAATGTAGATTCTGAAGCTAGATTGCTATAGAATTTTGCATGGTACAACCGTAAAATCATGTGCCCATGCCCTCATGTGCACTGTGCTTAAAACCTATCCATTTTGTGGCCTTCGAGTGAACAGGCTCCCTTTACGAAATACATTTTAATGCAACAACATGCACTAATGCACCATAATGATCTGACTGGGCCATTAAGGATAACTATAACTTTACTAAACCTAGCCCCAAATAACTTCCTCATCCTGCCCGAGAAAACAATGAGCCCCCACTTTAGACAGGACTGTCATTCCCATAACTTGTAGCCTTTTGCTCTCCTTAACATGCAAAGCTTCTCATGCATAGTGTATAAAAGAGTGCCTGCAAGTAGATGGGCTCCCCATCAAACACTACAGATGAAAAGCTTATGGACCTTTTTCCAGGAAATGGAAAATGCCGGCAGTGGCAGCCGAATAGGCAACACCTTTAGGGCAAGCATGACTGTCAGATCTAAAGTCTACAATCTGTATTGTTTTGAAGGGGATGGTGATGAGAGCCTACTTTTTACCTAAATTATTAGTTAATAACTTCAGTAAGGTAAATATTGCTATCCTTTAGGCAACCTATGTTTAAAAAAACATGTGGGCTTCCATCGCTGACCTATTCTTCTGAAAAAGAAAACCGTCTTGGTGATCTTATGGCTTTTGTGGTTTCTGAGTAACTGGCCTGGTCAAGTATGCAAATCAGCTTTGTGACTTTGACTACACTTGCTGTATGCTTTTTCTAGAATGACTTGCAGGTGAGTAGAATTGTTAGAATTAGGCTATGTTGTGGTTCCATCTACCCACCCCCTATGCGGTTACTGTGCCCTGTAAGATATGGGGGCAATCAGATGGAATCATAAAGTGCAGAGGGGGACCAAGCATTCAACACTACCAAAAGTATGTTGGATGCTGAATATTCTTTAGCCGCCATAGCTGGAGAGTGAAGATTGTCGGCATGGTTGGTGAGACAAGTAAATAGTAAATCTTTTCATAAAGTCTTTTATGAATGGATTATTCCTCTTTATTAAATATCAGAAATACTTCTCCCACCACCCATACATCCGATACTCACTGTCTAAAACATCTTCAGTACCCACACATTACACCCCCACTGGGCACTGTGGTTTTTTGCTCTGGCCCCTATGTGGCTGATATAGGGTTGGATGGAAAGAACCACAGAGAAGGACCAGGCAGCCAACACTCCTGGATGTGTCAGATGCTGAAGAATTTTGAGCCAGTGGAGGTCCTAAAGACAGTGGGGATCAGATGTGCGAGCAGTTGGAGGGTTAAGTATTAACATTTGCAGTGAGGACATTGATTCTGATATTTATAAAGTGACAAAGTCACTTTACACTTTTTATTCTGACAACACAGCTCCTTTTTAAGCAATTCTGCAAAAACTGACTTTGCCTTTAAGCTTCAAGATAAAACTGGTTGCTGTAGAATCAAGATTTCTCAGTTTGGCAGACAAAGGTTTCCACGTGCTGGTCCCTTGCCTTTATTCACGCTGCCGTGCACTCTATTCAGTGTGACACAATGGTGACAAAGGCCCGTTTGCAGGACTGGCGGTACAATGGTTTTGTTGACTCCTTTAGCCTGCGTAACTGCTGCAGCCTTTTCCATTCATCTCTTTGCCACAAATATCACATCTTAGCACTCCGTTTAATTACTGCCCCACATTGTGCTCTCGCTGGGCGAGTTTGTATCGTCTGCTGGGATAGTCCCCAATAAGCAGAATTTGAATCATTGTTTATTTCTGGAAAGATGTGAAAAAGAAAAACTTCTGTAAACATTTTTTTCTGTGATAACTACAATTACCTTTTTTTTTTATTTGCAAGAACATATGTGCTATAAAGACTACTACTCCAGAAATACAGTTTTGTTATTATATTAAAGCTGACTCCAAATGAAACCTTTTTTTTTTGTTTTAGATACCCCTGTTGTTAGCCATATAAGTGGACTATCTATAAACCCAAAAGTTGTATTTGTACACTGCCTGGCCAAAAAAAAGTCACACACTCTAAGGCTGGCCATACACCTATCAATTTTCTTTGTTTAACCCCGTGGGCTGAACAAAAAAAATGTACGCGATTCCCCCATCAACACAAACAGTGTGTCAATCGAGGAATCGCCGCTGTTTGCATTGTACCGGCACCTGTTAGAATACCCGACCAGAGCGAGCAGCTCATTTACTGCCGGCTCTGATTGTACAAAGCTTTTCCTGCTGGCTACTTCAATCAGCTGATCGAGGAATGCCGGCTGAAAGCAAGCTGACAGCCACATGCACTGTGCGAATTTTGTCCGGTACATTAAAAACCGTCCGAAATTCGGCACCTTTATTATTTTGTTGGGCTGCCTTTAGCTACGATTATTTCACATATTTGCCATTGCACCGTATCGATAAGCATATGCAATGTCACAACATTTTTTTTCGTCCAGAGCTTCATTCATTTTTTATCAAGATCTTGTAGTGATGATGTGAGAGTCGGACCACTGCGTAAAATCTTCTCCAGCACATTCCAAATATTCTCAATGGGGTTAAGGTCTGGACTCTGTGATGGCCAATCCATGTGTGACAATGATGTCTCATGCTCCCTGAAACACTCTTTCACAATTTGAGCCCGATGAATCCTGGCATTGTCATCTTGGCATATGCCCAATGTGCCATCAAGGAAGAGAAAAATCAATTGATGGAAAAATCTGGTCATTCAGTATATTCAGGTAGGCAGCTGACATCATTTTATGGGGACATAACATTGCTGAACCTAGACCTGACCAAGTGAAGCAACTCCAGATCATAACACAGCACAAAATCCTGGTGGTGACTTTTTTTTTTGGCCAGGCAGTGTATATAGCTGCACATGCACTTGCTTACTATAATAGCTTGATTTTTTTTTTAGGTTTGTTTAAAAAAGAAACACTTGGTTAAACCTTCATCCATTTCAGGATGATGACACTAACACACCATTGTTACCTCAATGTGCGTGCTCCTACTGTACAGTTTCCATCTGCCATGCAGACACACAGCATGCCAGTTGTACTAATGGAGGACAAAGTTGAACTGCACCCGATGTAATGGGTCTTCACCACTCATTGCTCCAAAATGCTCGGAGAGACACACTGAGTTTTGTGACCACTCACAATATTCTTACACTTAACTCTCTAAGTAGCTGTATTATCAGAATATGAGAAAATTGTATTATTATCATTTATAGTACTGTATACAATTATAAATACATACAATCATGCAAATGTGCAAAAGTACAAATGCAAACCCAAATGGAAATCCACTGCAATTGCATTGTAAACACATTCCAGTTTCCATTGTGTTTTATATTCACCAAAATGGCACAATAAAAAAAAAAGCCATCCTAGCAGCCTTTGCTGTGTTCGCTGCTTCAACGTGACAGGTGCACTTTAGTCGCCAGGATATGCTTTATATAAAGGGTTTTTTATTGAGGAGAAACCATTCCGCTCTGTTCCGTTGGAAATGGGGTTAAGCAGAAGCCTGTTATCCGTGAGTTGGATTTGATCACACAATTATCTTGTATAAAAAGTTTTTTGTTGACTTGTAATCCGCCGGCTTTGCTCTGTCTGTCTTTCTTTGGAACACCTTGTACGATATATTGATTTTGTGGTTAGACGGCTCTAAAGACCCTGATGACTGCAGTGTTTCATTCACTGACCTTTCTGAAACTTTCATCTGATTTTCTGTTTATATGTTGATTTATTTTTCTGGAGAGACGGCGGGTACTTTATATCAGGCACTAAAGTCATTTTCTAGTTTATCAGGGTGTATCCAATCTGCTCGAAGCTCCTGATAATTGAAAAGATAAACTTTCCACATGCTCTAGCATGTTTCGCTTCATGCTGTCACTCACTGTAACTGAGGTCCCTCAAGTTTTAGCTTGGGCAGCTCAAGAAAAACAGTTGTCCCTTCCATGTAGTCAACATGACTGTGGGCTTCACATGTGTGGGACCATCAAAAGTCTTTCCCCAAAGTCTCCTGGATGGCAAAATTGATGTTCTGCTAGTTCATGTAAGAGGAAAGAACACAAACACAAATTTCAACATTTTGATGAGATGCATTGGAGTCAAAGGGGAAGGGAATTTAAACGGGAGCTTCATCACCCCACCATTAGTCTTTTAAAAATCCCCACTTACCTTGTTCTCTGGCTTATCCCATACTCAGACGTCCAGCAAATCCAGCATTGTCCTGCTGCAGTCCACTGATCTGCTGCCGCGTGCTTGTTTCCTTTGCTGCCATCTTCTTTACTTACGTCTTCATTTGGCCATCTGTCTCTTCTGCGTTCTTGCAGTGGGCCCCTTGGTGAAGTAAGTAAAGAAGATAACAGCGTAGGGACCCGGGATGCAGCGGTGGATCAGCGGACTGCAGCAGCACAACGCCGGATTCGCTGGATGTGTGTGTATGTATTTTTAGGATAACCCAGCACATCATCAGGTGGCCAGCTGCAAACAAGAGACAGCCAGCACCCTGATGATGTGGCACCATGTAATGGGGGGCTGCAAGAACCAGCAAGAGACAGCCAGCCCTCTGATGGTGCATGCGCCATAGAGAGGCCTCCTCAGTTACTGACATAACTCATCCAAGGAGGCTTCATGGCAGTCTATGGCGCATGCACCGCTGTGGAGCCAATGGAACGTAATTCTCACCTAGGCAAGAAACCCGGGAGGGGCCCCAAGGGAAAGAAAGGTACTTGAGGGGAAAAAAATAAATAAATATTCAATTACATGAGAAGTGGGGGTCAGGCGGTCAATTAGGTAAAATGGGTGAGGCGGGTCCACTTTAAGGTGGTTTTTGGTGGTATTCAAGAGTGCAATTGGCTCCTGAGGTTTACAGAAGCTCCTTTCAATATCCTCATCCTATTTTTTAGGAGATCACAGATTGTTGGTGGATAACTAAAGCTATGCAATATTGGGCACTATATTAAATTTACACTGTTGCTGAACATTATCTTTTGTATTAATTTGTGCACTTCCATGTTTTGAGATGTTTTGTATATCCTGATATCTATTAGAATCACAATTAAATATTATTGAGATTCAAAACTTGAGGGACAAGCACTGTGCACGTCCACCTAATTGTAACCATATTGTGTATCACAATTTAACACATTTATAGCTCATTTATAGTCTGTTCAAAGGATAAGTGCATTTATCATTTTGGTCATTAAGATTAACTTACCAATCCCTGCATGCATGTATATGTACTGAATTCTGTTGTTGACATCTTGCATTTAATGTTTCCATCTGGATGCACCTGTGCTGTACATCCCCATTGACATCTATAGGGTTGGTCCCCTGGCTAGGAGGTAGAGGCAGACAAGCCCCACAGAAGTCAATGGGGATGTATTAGCCCAAGACCAGGAGATGGAGTAGTCCACAAACAACTGAGCCCAGGCACATTATTATGCATAACATTAAGTGCACTGACAGGTGAAGGGAATACAATTGATTATCTGGTTACAATGGTGCCTGGAAGTGGGTGGGATATAGTAGGAAGCAAGTGAACATTTTGTTCATGAAGTTGATGTGTTGGAAGCAGAACAATTGGGCAAGCATAAGGATTTGAGCGACTTTGGCAAGGCCCACATTGTAATAGCTAGATGACTGGGTCAGAGCAACTCCAAAACTACAGCTCTTGTGGGGCAGGTAAACTATTGTCGCTGCGCTAAATATCTGGTGCATGGACACTTGCTTTTTTTGGGGGATGCAACTAATAATATTTCAGTTTGAAGAGTTTGAAAAGAAACATGCAACAAGCCAGAGGCGTCACCAGGTCGGGTGTCACCTGGTGCGGCCACCAGGTGTCACCTGTGCACACATAATTACATATGCATGTGATGTCATTAATGATGCCACATGCGCTTTACTGCCTGCAGCCATGTCGGGCCAGCAGGGCTAAATGTAGAGCGGGGAAGCCGCTCGTACGTTTACAAGTGATCTTGGCGATGTCCTCTCCCTGCTGCCCCCCTCCCCTACCTGCCTTGTACCTCTGTCCTCGCTGGCCGCCTCTCTCCGGAGAGATCTTTAGGATGGAGAGCGGGGAGCAGAGCGGAGAATGTCCGTTCTCCGTTCTGCTCCGTGTAAACAGTGAGAGGGGAGAGCTGCATTGTCACAGGTGTCCCAGCACAGTGCTGTGCTAGAACTCCTGTATTGGAAGTGACCGGTTCAGTAAAGAGAACCTGTTGCCCCCAAATGCTATCACACAGGGACTTATTAGCTCCTGTGTGATGGCAATATAGGTAAGTGAAAAAAAATTGATTAAAACAACCATGAAATAAATACAGATTTTAAAAAAGTAAAAAAATAATAAGAAATAATAATTAAAAAAATAAAAAGGTGATTAAAACGTAAAAAATAAAAAAATAAGTAAAAAATACTAAGATAAAATGATAAAATAAATAAAAATGTAAAAAAGTGATAAAAAAAGCAAAATAATTAAAAATAAAGAAAAAATAAAACTAACCCTTCCGCCCCTGCCATCTGGTTGACATTGGGATGGGGGGATTTGGCGGAGAGGGGGACACATTGAGGAACCTTGGGGCAGCAGAGAGAGTAAATCCGGCCCTGGGTGTCACATGCAACAATTTGCATTCCTCAGGCTCGGCCGATCTAAAGGTGCCCATACACTGCACGATTCTCGTACGAGAATCGCGGGAAATCCCGCAATCGTACGAGAATCGTGCAGTGTATGGAAGGCGTGCAACCGTTTCTACTGTACGGTCACATGTCTTCCGTCGAACCAGCAGGCTGGAAAACCCGCCGGGAATCGTACGATTCTCGGCGAGTTAGTGGCCTGCTGGTTCGACAACTGCCGAACGGCCGGTGTGCGCACGCGCACACTGCCTGTTTGCAGTCATCGTAAGCCCGCCCCTCATTACAGTCAGGGGGGCGGGCTTGCGATGATCGCAAGTACGATCTGCCTGTCCAAGATGGGCAGATCGTACGTTTTTTAAATGACTTTACAACCATCGCAAGACTAAGGTCTTGCGATGGTTGTAAAGTGTATGGGCACCTTTAGTTACCTGGCCCTCTGTCTCTTCTTTACCGTTAACTTCCTTTTCATTTCAATTCAGCAACAGGGTGGCTTTAACATCCATCTTTATCATCTGTACCTATAGTTCTACGTTAAGAAGCACAATATATTTTCTTCCCGTGGCCACCAGAATGTTCTCCAGGTCCGTTGTTCCAATTTTCTTTTTCTTTTTTTGAAAAAGGCAACCATCCGGATTGTGATGATGATAATCATTTCCACCCTGGCTGCTGTAATAATGATATGTCATATTAGCCCAAGCAGGGTCCTCTGAGACAATGAGCGTTCATTTCCTAAAATGCCAAAAAAAAGGGAGAAGGAGGGCTTCATCTGCATGATTACATGTATGTCAGCTGCCTGTGAATCACGCCACACACAGCAGCTGCTGCCTTGTGATGTGTTAATAAGCGATGCTGCTGGAACTGCAATCATGTATCACGGATCAATGCTACAAGATACAATATGTGCTTAAAGAAGAACTCTGGGCAACATGTTTCTTACCCTTGCAGTGGGGCTACCCCCGCACTGCTAGGGTTAACTGCTCATTTTCTTCTAGGGACTAAAATAAAAAAGTTATACTCACTGGATCCTGGGTATCCTGTTAAGGTACCCATACAACTTGCGATTATCGTACGATAATCGTGGGAAATCCCCGTATGTATGGAAGGCGTGCAACCGTTTCCTACTGTATGGCCGCACGTCTTTTGTCGAAGGAGCATGCTATAAAACCCACTGAGAATCGTACGATTGTCAACGGTTAGTGGCGTGCTCGTTCGCGCGCGCACACTGCCCGTTCAGCATTGTGGTCATCGGAAGCCCGCCCCTCAGCGGGGCAGGCTTTCGATGTTCGCAAGTACGATCTGCCTGTCCAAGATGGGCAGATCGTACAAGCTTTTAATTAGCTTACAACCATCGCAAGACAAAAGTCTTGCGATGGTTGTAAGGTGTATGGGCACCTTTTAGACCTTCCAGTGTCTCTCCCCCCCGTGGTCTAAAGATCCTCGGGGCATCAATACACAATACACTTTATATTGGACATGAGGATGCCGAGGGACTCCGGGAAGATATAAAACACATTAATGCAGCTCTATATTCTTTATTACACCATTACATGGATTTTCTCTACATGCAAGACATAGCAGTATCTGATTTTTGCTTATCAGTCTCCTGTACAGCAGAGCTCAGATTAGGGGGGAGGAAGAAGAAGCACAAGGAGCCAATCAGTTGTGCTGCAGTGCTCATGTGCTAACAAGGAACATGCTGATAGGAGGAGAGAGAAGGGGGATCATCAGTCTGCTGCTTCTCCATTCACTGTCCAGTCACAGGCTGGGGGAGGGACAAGACCTGCAAGTGTTACCTAATTGCAGTAGACACCCATCATTCAGCTCTCCTGTCCTGCCAGACAGGGAGGTTCCATGTTGTGATGTCATTGCTGAGTCTCTGGGCTTCTTTATGCAGTGCAGGCAGATCATGACTGGAGGAGGGTTCCATGCTGTGATGTCATTGCTGAGTCTCTGTGCTTCCTTATGCTATGCAGGCAGATCATGGCTGGAGGAGGGTTCCAAGTTGTGATGTCATTGCTGAGTCTCTGTGCTTCCTTATGCAATGCAGGCAGATCATGGCTGGAGGAGGGTTCCATGTTGTGATGTCATTGTTGAGTCTCTGTGCTTCTTTATGCAATGCAGGCAGATCATGGCTGGAGGGAGGTTCCATGTTGTGATGTCATTGCTGAGTCTCTCTGCTTCTTCATGCAGTGCAGGCAGATCATGGCATGAGGGAGGTGCCATGCTGTGACGTCATCACTGGGTGTCTGTTCTTTTCTAGGCTACGCAATGCAAGTGGGTGGGGCTGGCAGGGTGCTTTACATAACTGAAATAACTGATATATCTGATGAATGAAAAGGGGGGGGATCAGGGATACTCAGGATGAAAAGGAAAGACCAGCCAGGAATTGAGGCTCTATCTGAGTTGCTGCAGCTTCTAATGCGCATTGTTAGAAGCTCACAGTGTGCAGTGAAATCAGAGAAAGCTGTTTCAGTCCTGGAGAGGAGCCGGTACAACAGTACAAGACTGAAGGGAGGCCGGAACCATCGATTTCCTTTCAAGGAGAACTCTATTTCCAGGAAGAATTCAGCTTCCATTTTCTGTCATTTTCTTCAGTTACATCTTTGCTGCTGATAAATCAGCCTCATGTGTTGATAGTATTGATGTCCTTGGGGAAGAAGACGCTTGACTTTCTCTTTCGCAAATTTGCATTTGGAGAAAAACAAGAATTTATTTTAATGTGCCACCGGCACTGTTAGAAATGGCGTCTCTCGGATAAACATTGGTCATGACAAAAGCTGCACTGGGTGACGCAGCAGATGAAGGTCAGGATGTCAGCCATTGACATCGGATCCATTACACAGATGAGCGAGCCCGCCAATGATGAGATATATGACCGGCGGGAGGGGAGGATGGGAAATCTGAGGAGGAGAATTCACTCTTCTGGGACTGAACTGAAACTTGGCGGATGACGAAAAAATGCCGAAAAATGTATACATTCTACGCCATGTCAAGATGCGGAGATCAGTGCATGCTGCAGCGCTGTATTATTCATCTGACGCATAATGATAATATTTAATGGGAAGCAAAAAACGTTTCAAGGGCGGTTCACATTGTTGCATCACGGTGCATTGATAGCCCATTCGAAATAAATAGAAGCTCCGCAATGCAGTTTAAGAGCGCGCCACCACACAGGGCGGATGCGTGAATGCAACCTCAGGTTTTTTTTGCAGAAAAACGTGGTGCACGTTCATGCCACATGCAGAATGTGGGCTTACACATTTCCCCACCCGGCTCTAAGCAACTTGGGATCCTCTGGCGTCATTGGTTGCCAGGAGCTGCGCAGGACACCAGCCAGAGCCTGGTTGCTAAAAGCCGGTGCTCAGAGGTGTGTATGGGAGAGGTAGGGATAGAAAAAAAGTCTGCTGTCTCCGTGGGTCAGCAAACTCTTGTCACAGCCTGGCCTCATAGGTGGCCCCTGTAAATGGGCCCTAAAATAATTTTTTTGCTTATGCCTTGAGACCCGTTCCAGTATGCTACCTGCGTCTTTGCCGTTGATCAAATACATCTCCCCATTAAATGACATCCCATGTTTATAACACTTGAACTTATTGTTACATTGTTGACCATTGATTTGGTTTCCAGTGCATCTGGATAGAACGGATTAAACAGTATTTAGAAATAACTGGCATGATCTTATAAAAAAACGTAACAAAAGCCGTTTTCTATATATGATTAAAAAAAGTAGGGACGTGCCGTGATGGAGTTTATAGAAGAAAAACCTGAAACATCCTTTTACATGTTTTCATGAACAATTGGTTTTTGAAAGTCGGCGATTGCTTTATTGGGCAGAGCATAGAGAGAACATTACTGTACACATTCCTCATATAACAAACAGCGTCTCCTCATCACATCTTTGGATCTGGTGTGGCGTCTGGAAATGCGCTCATTATATCGAGAGAGCTATGCGGGTTATCCATAGAGAATGGACAACTTGAACCTCATTTTCTGCACGTCTCACGATGCTGCTTATGAGCCGTATCTTTCTAAAATAACATCAGTTGACTTTTTTACTAATAATCTGTACACTTTGAAGCTTTTAAAGAAGAAATTGGATCTTAGCGCATTATTAGTCCAAATAGTCCACCAACGGATAAAGGTGCTGGCAGGTGTCAAAGGACAGAAGATGAACATATAAAAATGCAATGTAATCTATTTATTGTACGAAAGAGCATTAAGGGGCTTATTTGGAGTGCGTTTGCGGGATGTAAAGCTGTGCGAATGAGATGCTCAGCCTATTGCTGCCACCACCATTTTAGGTTTAGTTGTGTTTCAGTCATCTGAATTGTTTTAGTTTTCAGTTTTGTTGACTAAATCTCCAGTAGAGAAGATTGCAATGCATTTTTGTCATAGTTTTAGTCCTGGTAACTTAGTTTTTATTTAGTTTTCATCACTGAAAAAATGCAGCTGACGAAAACTATGAGGAAAAGTTTTAGTTGACTAAATTAACACTGCACTAATACCACTAGATGGAGCCATTACTGGCACTAGAAGGAGCCATTACTGGCACTAGAAGGAGCCATTACTGGCACTAGATGGGGCCATTACTGGCACTAGAAGGAGCCATTACTGGCACTAGATGGGGCCATTACTGGCACTAGATGGGGCCATTACTGGCACTAGATGGGGCCATTACTGGCACTAGATGGAGCCATTACTGCCACTAGATGGAGCCATTACTGGCACTAGATGGGGCCATTACTGGCACTAGATGGGGCCATTACTGGCACTAGATGGGGCCATTACTGCCACTAGATGGAGCCATTACTGGCACTAGATGGAGCCATTACTGCCACTAGATGGAGCCATTACTGCCACTAGATGGAGCCATTACTGCCACAAGATGGAGCCATTACTGCCACTAGATGGAGCCATTACTGCCAATGGACAGAGCCATTACTGCCATTAGATGCAACCAAGAAGGAAAGGGAATCTGCTCCATCTACTGGCAGCAGTGGCGGAACTATCGCGATAGGGACCCAGGCGGGCCGCTATGGGGCCCGGGACACAGGGGGGCCCAACCAGAACCAGGAACAAATGGGTCCCACTGATGCTGTGCAGGCTGTCTGGGTTGCTATGACATCAGAGGCTCGAGGACTGTCATTGGTGGCTGTGAGGAGGAACATGCTGCTGTCCAGATCACTGAGTCAGTGACAGCAAATAGCTGGGGTGGAGGAGGCCGAGGCCCAGCGGCGGTAGTGAAGGAGGCTGGGGCCCTACAGCAGAGGTGGCTGAGGAGGCTGGGGTCTGGCTGCAACGGTGGAGGAGGAGCCTGGAGCCCAGCAGTGAGCAGATCGGGGCTGACAGGTAAGAGGTGTGACGGGAAAGGGACCCCGGCCAGCCCAACTGAGACCCTGCAGAGCCCACCAAAGAGAGTCTATGGTTGGCTCTGCAGAGTCACTTTCAGGTAGGCTGTGTGGGATCTCAGGTGGGCTGTGTAGAGGCTCAGGTGGGCTGTGCAGGGTCTCTGGTATGTTCAGGTTCTCAAGTGGGCTCTGTGCGGTCTCTGGTGGGCTCTGCAGGGTCTCTGGTGGGCTCTGCAGGGTCTCGGTGGGTTCTGCAGGGTCTCGGTGGGTTCTGCAGGGTCTCGGTGGGTTCTGCAGGGTCTCGGTGGGTTCTGCAGGGTCTCGGTGGGTTCTGCAGGGTCTCGGTGGGTTCTGCAGGGTCTCGGTGGGTTCTGCAGGGTCTCGGTGGGTTCTGCAGGGTCTCGGTGGGTTCTGCAGGGTCTCGGTGGGTTCTGCGGGGTCTCTGGTGGGCTCTGTGAGGTATCGGTGGTCTGTGCGGGGACTCAGGTGGTCTGTGCGGGGTCTCAGGTGGGCTCTGCAGGGTGTCAGGTGGGCCATGCAGGGCCTCTGGTGGGCTTTGCAGGGTCTATGGTGGGCTCTACAGCAGTGAGCGGCGCAGTGATCTGTTCTTCGGCTCTGATGTCACAGCCAGCAAGAGCTCCGAGCCAGCAAGAGCTCCGAGTTCCGGAGTTAGGTCTTGTTTGTATATTTTGTGGTGGTTGGGGGTGGGGGGTGGGGGTGCATACAACATTTTGCTATGGAGCCCTGTGATTTCTAGTTACACCCCTGACTGACAGTAATGCCAGGAAGCCATATTTGCATATTTGCAGTAAGAGGCACCAAACTGGCTGTGCTATCTGGCAAGGGTACCAGGATCACAAGACTGGCTGAGCAGAATTACAATTGCTGTTCTGGGTAAAACAGGTTACAGTTACGTATTTCAGCTATGTGTGGAAATCTTTGCCTAGAGTCCACATTAAGTTGTTATGCCTTTCTGGTTTGCAGAAGCTCTAAATCAGCATCGGGAATAAAAGTATTAAATCACACAAATTGGTTCACTAGGGTCATGGCTCACGTCTACAGCCAAAGCTAAAAAAAAAACAACAAAAAACATAAACAATAGAGAAATAAGACAAGAGAGTGAAAAACAATATTAGGGGAAGTGTAACAATACCAGCAAAGTGTGAGCATTAGGCAGGGGAGCGAGACGAGGATTCACAGTATGTGACACATCTGGAGGAACGTCACAAAACAGCCTTCCAAACTGAAACAGTTGCCTAGCAACCCGAAAACCTGGATTAATCATATTAAGCAAGGTGCTCCGCATTAAGGTGCATCGATCATTACAATTCTTGGCTGATACCGTGTTTCCCCGAAAATAAGACACTGTCTTATATTTGTTTTGGCTCAAAAAAACACACTAGGTCTTATTTTTGGGGAAACGGTTTCACTGGGACACATGTCAGTTATACCAAACAAGATTATTATTATTTTAAATGAAAAAAGGACCCATTTCCTGCTCCCCCATGTAACCGAAAGCCTAGGAAAGGTCATATGGTCTCTGGCCTCTAGAGCCCATATACACTGTATTACCAAAAGTATTGGGACACCCTCCAAATCATTGGATTCAGGAGTTCAACACCAGTGCGTAGAGAGCCTCATGGAATGGGTTTCCATGGCCAAGCAGCTGCATCTAAGCCTTACATCACCAAGTGCAATGCAAAGCGTCGGATGCCATGGTGTAAAGCACGCCGCCACTGGACTCTAGGGAAGTGGAGACGTGTTCTCTGGAGTGATGAATCACGCTTCTCTGTCTGGCAATCCGATGTATGTGCCTGGGTTTGGCGGTTGCCAGGAGAACGGTACTTGCCTGACTGCATTGTGCTAAGTGTAAAGTTTGGTGGAGGGGGCATTATGGTGTGGGGTTTAGAACCTGACCTCACAAATGTGCTTCTGGAAGAATGGTCAAACATTCCCATAGACACACTCCTAAACCTTGTGGACGCCTTCCCAGAAGAGTTGAAGCTGTTATGGCCTATTGTTAAAGTTCATGGCCTATTGGGATACAGCCAAGTAGCCCTCGGAAACGCACGTTTGTTGCGCGTTTTTTAACATGCGTCACGAAACGCACAACAAACGGGCATATTCGATACGCCTAGGTGTGAACTGAGCCTTAAGGCTTCTGCATGGAGATAACAGGAGGCTGACAGAGACAGATTCAGGCACTATGGGGGGAATTTATTAAAATTGGAGCAGACAGAATTTGGAGCAGCAACCAATCAGCTTCTATCTTTCATTTTCAAGTCTCAATTAAGCCAACTGAAGAGAGACACTGATTGGTTGGGCATGGGCAACTGCTCCAGATTCTGTCGGCTTCAGTTTGATAAATCCCCCCCCAATGCTCATTTTTCTAGAAATACACAGCAGCGTTGAATTGGATGTGGTCTAGTTTTAGGAAGACTGTAGCTCTGCTTTAAAAGAAGTTCACCTAGATAATAATATACAGAGGCGTAACTAGAACCTTCAGGGTTAGGGTGCAAGACACCATGGAGGGCCCCCCCACCCCACGGCACTGCATGGTGAACAGGAAGGCTGCCGAGGTCCCCAGCAAGCGTGGGACCTCAGGCAGCTGCTTGTTTAAAATTTTAGTGCCGGTGTTCTGTCGAGAATGCTGACCCGGTATCTGTGTTTATGTACAGACGGGATTAACGAGGAAACCGGCATTTATTTACAAAGTATTTGTTTGTAATGGTTAATTGTGGCCGTTAATGATATGCCGTCCATGGCAGTAAATGATGGACAGAATATTATAATCGGTCACAATTAACGATTTAAACGAAATACCTTGTGAATAAATCCCGGTTTCCTTGATAATATTGGTCCGTGCGCAAGCGCAGATGCTGAGGTCGGCAAATTCGACTAAGTCGGCATTCTCGACAGAACACCGGTATCTGCGTTTAGTATCGGGGCATTTTCATGAGTATGAGTACTTGTGAAAATGCCCAGTATTAACACTGGTGTATCCCTACTTAAAAATATAATGTATTGCTGGGACTTGTAGTCCTACATAGTTGGAGCTATTCTGCATTGCTGTATAATCTTTATACAGCAATGCACAATACCACCAGCTATGCGGGACTACAAGTCCCAGCAATACATTATAAACAAAGTAAGGTATGCAGAATACCACCAGCATCCCACCCCGCCCCCCCCACCCCACCCTATAATGCATTGCTGGGACTTGTAGTCCTACATAGTTGGTGCTATTCTGCATTGCTGTGTAATCATCAAACAGCAATGCAGATTACCACCAGCTGTGCTGGACTACAAGTCCCAGCAACACACACACTCTCTCTCTTCCCAGCGCCCCCTCCCACTCCAAACTTACCTTCCCTCTCCTGCAGGCCCATTACCCTCTTTCTCGTATTGGCGGCCATGGGGTGGAGCTAAGAGACGCCATCTTAGCTCCGCCCCTAAGAGGCGGGACCAGCTCATTCTCCGGGATCAGTGACAGCGTCTCCAGCCGTTTCGCACAGCCACCCGTACATGCTGCGGGTGGCTGTGCGACAGGGAAGGAGCGGCGCGATCGCGGGGGGGCCCTCTACTTCCTTGCAGCGCCCCCCCAATTGCGACCGCTGCAACCCTGGTAGTTCCGCCAGTGATAATATATAAAGCACCCCACAAGTATGTGTTTTTTTGTTTTTTTTTTTAAAAAGGGGAAATTATTTTTATTTCAGCTAGTGTAATTATCTGGAATCTATTTTTGTCTTAAATTGACAGAAAATAGCCTAAAGAAGAACCCCGGGCTGAATAAAAATTAACCCCTCTCGGTGGGTTTACCCCCTGCACTGCAAGGGGTAAAACAGAATTCCGGGAATACATTTACTAAGGGTTAAGTGCTCCTATTTATCTAGGGACTAAAAAAACAAAACAAAAAAAACTCATATATATATATATATATATATTACACACACACACACACACACACACACTCAACCTGAACCTCAGTTTCACCTGACTGTTGAACCGTTCCTGGCCCCTCGGCTCCAGCGGTCTAAGGATCTGTAAGTCATCACATCCAATACAGTGTATTAGACGGGAGGATGCCAAGTGACCTTCCATCGCCGAGACAGAGGGGAGTAGAGGCTGCAGGGACCAGTTTAGCAGTTAGGCGGTAAATGTTGGAAATACAGCAGCATATGCTTATATGCTGTTATGTCTTTTGAGCACTAGATGGCGTTTTAGTGCAATGTTAACCTCTATGCTTACTTATCTATGTTACTCAGGAAGTTCTATCTGTATATATGTTTTCCTGTTGATGCTGTATTCCTGTATACACATGTAATGTCCTGCTAAGCAAGTAAAACTTAACTCAACATTCCTCAAGATCTCAGTGCTTCATCTAAACATATAACCAACAGGAGTTGGTGAGTATGTATTTGTTATTTTAGACCATAAATGAAAATGAGCACTTAACCCTTGAAGTGTTGGGGTGGCCCCACTGTACGGATGAAGTGTTATTGTCTGCTGAGTTGTTCTTTAACATAAAAATCCATCTTGTGGTGGCATTACATGTCCTGTAATGTGAATGCCTGGAAGGAGAAGGTGATGGGGTTGGCTGTGTAACTAGAGTAAGAAAGCTGTCACTGAGCTTGTGTTCTCTTTTAGCTTAAAGAAAAGTTGTTTTGGATGCTTCGTGCCACTGCCCCACCTCTATGTTGCTGCCCCGCCTTTGTTCCACTGCTCCACTTGGGAAACAGAGGCAAGGCAGTGGTAAAGAGGTGGAGCAACAGCAAAAAGGTGGAGGAACAGCACAGATGTGGGACAGTGGCACAGAGGTGGTGGGACAGTGGCACAGAGGTGGGACAGTGGCACAGAGGTGGGACAGTGGCACAGAGGAGGGGCATCGGCACAGAGGTGGAGCAACAGCACAGAGGAGGGGCAGTGCCACAGATGTGGGGCAGCAGCACAGAGCAGTGGCGGCAGCACAGAGGTGGGACAGCGGCACAGAGGAGGGGCAGCGGCACAGAGATGGAGCAGTGGCACAGGGGAGTGGCAGCGGCACAGAGGAGTGGCAGCGGCACAGAGGTGGGGCATTGGCACAGATGAGGGGCAGCGCCACAGAGATGGAGCAGTGGCACAGAGGAGTGGCAGCAGCACAGAATGTGCAGTGCCACTGTATGGTTATTTCTTTATGCTGTACTGCATTATGACAAATGTGTGGACTGCCTTCCATCCGCCCATCACTGTCAACAACTTCCTGGATTCCTGAGTGTGCTTTGCGTCTCTTTCCCTGCTGCTTGATGTGATGCAATCTCCATTTCTCAAGACTACATATCTCATCGGGCATTGCTTCCAGCAAGCAATGATAATGTTACATTGTTCAAACATTGAGTTGTAGTTCAGAAGGCAGGCTCTGTGAGAGTGTTGACACAAGGAAGCGCAATGGTGTCAGTGCATTGAGGAAGTACATCCTTTGGGCATCTTCTAGATGGAGATGGTTATTAGAAGTGGAAATTCAATAGAGAAATACACATTTATTTTTAGTTTTTGACCTTAGATACCCTTGGTGTTCCTCTTTAACGTAACACACGTTAATGTACAACATAATGCACATGCATTATACACACAGCAAGGGACCGGATGGGTGTGAATGGGCCCTTTTAACTAGTTCACTACAAAATGCTATGCCAATTTCAGTGCATTCTCCACCATCTGCCTATATTTGTCAACCACAGCTGCCAATCAGATTTGAGATGTCAGTTTCTAATTACAGATTAGAAAATGAAAGCCAACACCTAACTGAGCACTGGGGGCCACACCTCAGTTCTCCTTTCTTTCCTTTTTCTCATAAATCATCCCCGTAGGCCATGACAACTTAACACAAAATAATTTCTCCTCCTTGGCCGGTGATAGAGTAATTCTGTAAGCTGCCGCCTGCCACCTTGTGTTTGGTATCATCCACCGGCGTACACAGATTCCTCCGTGGAATCCCCAGGATGGGTAATTTAGGCGAGATCTGCTATAATTCCCATTAATAAGACATAGACAATGTCATCTCCTCGATACGAAGGTAAACCAGACAGGCTTCCCGTAACAATGCTAATCTGCAGACGCACAATTTCTTACTTCTTAATTCCGTTCACTGCACTCCTACTAGGCGGCATTACAACATCATTAACATTTCTGAAATCAAAGCCAAGGATTTTAATCACACATTTTGGCAAAAGCTTGATAAGTCTGTCTGCCTCCACCAGGCAATCCCTCCGGATCGTGTGCACGGCGTCGGAAATATTTACCGTTTATACTTGATTGCCCTTGATTTACAGAGAAAATCTCTGAAGTCAATAACAAAGTTACACTACAGTAAAAACATGTACGTTTTTAAATTTTAAAGGATATGTGCACCTTTCAGGCACTGTACTCATCCTATTTCTGCCCCCCACCCCCCTCCCCTTCCACAAGCTCCCTCGACGCATTCATATTAGGTTTAACTTATCTACAAGTCAAAACTTTAAGGTTCATGTGCCATCTAAATGGCCCTGCACAGCCTCAGTTTGAAATTTTAAGAGGACCACCAATGTCTTCCACCAATGTCCTCCACCAATGTCCTCCACCAATGTCCACTCAATGTCTTCCACTCAATGTCCAGAGCCCTGCCTGACTATTAGTTATTTTCTGTTCATTTGAGACTGGAATTACAATCTAAATTAGAATTGTTTCCATTTTAAAGTCTAACATCCGGGAAATCAACAATTTCCCCTTGTAGTGGGTCTGCCCACATATGTGGCTTTGACAATTAAGGGATCCAGTCCCATACCCACCCTCTCCTCTCCCCTCACCCATTCACAAAAAGGCCTATATTATTTTCAAAGAATACACGGCATTATGTGACTGGGTGAGGGGAGCGGAGGGGCAGGTATGAAACATGATCTTTCCTCCTCCATTCACAGAACATCTTGCATCCTGTGAAAAAAAATACAAAAAACTGTTTGTGAATAGGTGAGGAGAAAGGAGGGACGAGTATGAGACACAATCACCCCTCCTCCATTCACAGATCACCTTGCACTCTGTGAAAAGAATGCAAAACTGATTGTGAAAGGTCGAGGAGAAAGGAAGAGTGGATAGGATTTCCCCTCCTTCATTCACAGAACACCAGGCATTCTGTAAAAATAGCACAAGACTTCTTGTGAATAGGCGAGGGGAGGGGAGGGGCATGTATGAGACATGATACCACCTCCTCCATCCACAGAACACCTTGCATTGTGTGAAAAGAACACAAGACTTGTTTTGTGAATGGGTGAGAGGAGAGAAGGGTTAGC
>NW_017306567.1:184109-209190 GCF_000935625.1 Nanorana parkeri
AATGGTCAAGGGGAGCTGAGCGGTACCATGATTTACCATGACCATATGGTAAGTGAAAAAACAAGTTTTAAAGTCTCTGTTGACCTGGAGGGTTGACTAGAAAGTTTATTTATAATTACAGGTATTTATATAGTGCTTACAATTTTGCAGCACCTTACACAGTGCACATTCACATCAGTTCCTGCCTTTGAGGTGCTTACAGTCTAAGGTCCCTATCTCAACCTTCCAGCATGTCTTTGGAGTGTGGAAGGAAACTGGAGTACCCAGGGGAAATCTACACAAGCACAGGGAGAACATGCACACTCCTTGCAGATAGTGTCCTGACCAGGATTCGAACCAAGGACCCCCAGTGCTTCCGTTAGAATATGTGGAGTGTTGGAGGAAACCCACGCAAGAACTGGGTGAAAATGCAAACTCCTTGCAGCTTGTGTTCTGACCAGGATTCGAACCAAGGATCCCCAGTGCTTCCATTAGAATATGTGGAGTGTTGGAGGAAACCCACGCAAGAACTGGGTGAAAATGCAAACTCCTTGCAGCTTGTGTTCTGACCATCATATGGAGCAGTAACCTCTAGTGCTGCAAGGCTGAAGTACTAACCACTAAGTCACTGTGCTGCCCGAAAAGTTGCTAATTTGTACAATAATCACCTTCCTATTCGGATGTAGGCAGAGGTTTCTTTGCTGCACTTAGTTCTTCTGCTAGCATCTACTTTTTGGAGCAGTATCTTGCTTTTCCTCAACAACTTAGCTGATTTTATTTTGTTTAATAACACTAAGCAATGATGAAAAGAATCCTTTGGCAACCAATCACAAATTTCCTTTAGCTCAAATAGGTCGGAGTACAGGTCATGTACTAGAGATATTGCGTTGCCTAATGAGTAAGTCTTTCTAGGAAAGTCCTCCTGGTAAAATCCATCCTTCCATCCCCTTTGTCAGATAGACCATCTTTCCATAATTTTGTTCCTCCATGCAACAATCTGCTAAAAGCAGAATTCCTGGCAAAAAAATCTTAACCTTTGCAGTAGGGATGTCCCGATACCACTTTGTCAGGACCAAGTACAAGTACTTCCCCTCATGTACTTGCCGATAGCAATTACCGATACTTTTAAAAAAAAGGGACAGGTGACTTTAAATGATCCATAGTACAACTACATGTTATGTACTATGGATCATGATTTAACCTATTTATGTTAGCAGGGCATATACATTACACTACTGCTGTAGTGTAGTGGAGGTGTGTGCTGTATATATGTACTACATATACATTACACACGTCCAGTACAATATAGCAATATATTTACAGCCAGCCCTGTCCCAGCTTCCCTCACTCACAGTTTCACTCCGATCCCTGTTGCCGCACGCGGTGCCTCTCGTAGTCGGCGCTGGGCAGGATCGCTGCATCGCATCTCGGTGCTCAGCTTGTGGGAGACACTCACAATTCTGCCCTTCTAACATGAATAGGTTAAATCATGATCCATAGTACACATACAGTACACATGTCCCGTACGCTGCAGTCTTCAGCAATAAAATTACAATTCAGCCCTGCCAACATGAATAGGTTAAATCATGATCCATAATACATATACAGTATATACAGTACACGCGTCCAGTACACTGCAGTAATAGAGTTACAGTTATCCCCTGCTAACTTGAATAGGTTAAATGACCCATAGTACATAATAATACATAACATGTAGTTGTACTACGGATCATTTAACCCATTCAGATTAGCAGTGCAGAATTGTAAATCTACTGCTGCAGTGCATGCTATATGTACTGTATATGTGCTTCATATAGAATGCACTGCAGCAATAGATTTACAATTCTGACCTGTTAACATGAATAGGTTAAATCATCCATAATACAACTACATGTTATGTACTATGGATCATTTAACCTATTCATATTAGCAGTGCAGAATTGTAAATATATTGCTGCAGTGCATTCTATATGTAGTACATGTACAGTACATATAGAATACATTGCAACGGTAGATTCTTCTTGTGCACACAAAAAACTAAGCCCAGGCCCTGTCTTACTCACTGTTGCCCCAATCACAATGCCTCACGATTTTCCTCACACATGAGGATGTCGGCGGCGCAGAGCTGGAGAGGAGCATTGTGTCACTGCTGCTCCAGTGGGCGGCGCTCCAGATGGGGTCCTTATTTAGGTGGCCGGCGACTGCCTGGAGCGCCGCCCACCGGAGCAGCAGTGACGCGATGATCGGTGCGACTCGGTGGGGTAAGTTTAAAAAAAACATAGCGCAAGCTTCAACGCTTTCTATCGGGGCATTTTGACAAGTACTTGTCAAAATGCCCTGTATTGGTCCTGATACCGATGCTATTACCAGTATCAGGACATCCCTACTTTGCAGTGGGGCTACCCCCCCACTGCAAGGATTTAGTGCTCATTTTGTCTAAGGAGCTAAAATAACAGAGATATACTCACCTAAACCAAAAATCTGGGTGGGTCCTAGACCGATCCCTTCATCCTCGTTCCTCCTCTGGTCCATCAATGGTATGTCCCTTGCAGTGGCGTCACAAGGAGGGCGCGGGGGGTGCAGCCCACACCTGGGTGACACCATTGGAGGGGTGACACCAAATGACTGACAGTCATTTTGGTGTCACCCCCTCTAAAAAGTCGGGCACTCGGTCATGGACCGAGAGCCCGACAGTGTCAGCATACCTCATCCCGGCGGGTGAACGTTCCCTCCTCTCTCTGCCGGTGTCCATCACCGAGATGGCGTCAATTAGATGACCGCGCATGCGCAATGACGTAATCGCGCACGTGCGTGGTGATGTCACGCTCGAATGCGCAATGACGTCATTGCGGGGTGTCACCCGGTCTCTGCTCCGGGTGTCACCCGGCCGCGGGACGCCCCTGGTCCCTTGGTACTCTCACGTTCTATACACTGTATAGGACATGATGACTCACAGGACCTTAGACCACCAGAGTGGAGGGGGCGTGAGGCTGGTATGAGAAGTCTAAGAGCACGTCGGTGAGTATATCTCTGTTATTTTAGCTTCCGAGACAAAAGGAGCACTTAACCCTTGCAGTGCGGGGGTAGTTCCACTGCAAGGGTTAAGATGTTATTTGCCTGGAGTTCTTCGTGTAATGCTAATGTGTTTTCCTTTCATTTCCTCTCCTACATCAATTTACAAAGCCACTATTTTCAAATTGTATTTCAGTGTAGTGTTCAGCATCTAGCGATTATTACTCGGCCGCTCCTCTTCAAACCCGAAGGCGTGCTTTATGTAGAAATGCTCAAAAGAAAAATACACATTTTCTGTTAAATTACCGTCGGAGACTGACCTGCCTGACAAAGAGTGAAAATCATTGTGGACGTTTAATTTAATATTTTGTATCTCAGTTTTAAAGTGTCATTAAAGCTCAGTCACCATTATAAAAGATCTATTGATTGCCTCTTCAGGTGTATTAGAATTGCAGAAATTAAAGCTGATCTCCGGCCTTCCCTTCAGTCTGGTGCAGTTCTAGCGGTTCCTCTCCTGGACTGAAATAGCTACCTCTTATTTCACTGTACACTGTGAGCTTCTCATAACATGCATTCAAAGCTGCAGCAAGCCAGATAGAGCACGCCTCATGTCCATCATCATCTAGTCTCATCCATTCCATTCAGTTCTTTGAATCATGGAGGTAGGGTGCTGTGAGGTTTTAAAGGGACATTAAAGCCTTGCACTCTTTTGCATGTATCTACTAGACATGTGCGATTCGTTTCGTTCCGAATCGAAATTCGGACGAATTTTCGGAAATTTGGACATTCGGATGTATCCGAATTCCGAATTACAGACATAATGAATGCAAACGAATCCGAATTTCCATTTCCGAAATTCGGTAGCGGTAGTTTGAACGTGCGTTTCGTTTTCGGTTCTTATTCGTTTCTTATTTGTTTCGTTCGTTGGAGCAAAGTGACATTAGAGAAGGAGAAAAATATTTCCCCCCCTCAAATGTCACTTTGCTGCAAACGAACGAACGAAACGAATAAGAACAGAAAACGAAACGAACGTTCGAACTACCGCTACCGAATTTCGTCCGAATCCGAATTGACTTTCACAACCGAATCCCGAAAAACGAAATAACACAAATCCGAATTTAAAACGAAACGAAACTAAACGAATGTTTTGGCAGTGCACATGTCTAGTATCTACTACTAGTAAGCAGTAGATATATATGCAAAAATATATTTTAAAAAGTTACCAAATAGGTTTAAACTTACCTGTGTCTCCGCCTCGCACCCGTCCGAAGATCTGAAGATTCTCGCGTGCCGCAAAGGATCATGGGGTGGGCACATTCACCCCATGAGTAGAGATCTTCGGCCGAGAAGTGGAGAGGCACAGGGTAAGTCAATGCAGGCAGCCCGGCAGCGTGCACCCGCACAGACTCCGTGGGGCAGGAAGGGACAGGGAAGCCCTGGATACAAGCTGCCCTGGATTATCATCATGCATTTCTATGGTGCTGGTGGCGGGTGGCCAGCTTATCAGCATCATGGAAATGCATGAAACTGGGAGAAAACTTGAAGGTACCCATGACAAAGCCAGACGGCGCAGCACCCTGGTTGAGAAAAGGCTGCTATAGATCACAATGTTTATCAAAAGAGCCCGTAGTAGTAAAAATCAACCACACAGTCCAGCATGGCTCCAAAGAAAGTTTGATTCAGTTTGCAAACAATTCGGTTTGCGACCAGAATCGTGGAACAAATTAAGTTTGTGAACCGAGGTACCACTGTATTAGTTGGTATTTGTAAATACTTAAAAAGTAAATTAGGCACTACACAGAGCTTAATATTTTACTGCAATCACTCACCCTCCCTGTTTAGCAGCTATTGAGAAATATAGCAGCCCCACAGGGAGTGCAGTGTGTTCATTGGGTCACCCGACTCATAGACTTGCATTGTGAGAAAGAGCAGTAAAGCACAACCATTGTGTAAAACTGTAGGAAGCAAATCCTTTGTATATAATAATGAGCAAATATGCCCCCCCATGCACATGTATAATTACAAACAGTGCACAGAATCAAAGGGGTCTATTCACTAAGCTGCCGTAGACAGCCGAGTGAATGACCGACCTGAAGTGAAGTGAGCCGAACACTGTTCGGCTATTCACTGCAGGCTGGTACGGCTAATTTCAGCCGAACCTCCGGCAGGCTACTCACTGCTGTTCGGCCTATTTTTAAAGATGCCGAACAGCAGTAAGTGAATAGCCGAATGCCGCTGAGTGGCATTCGGCTCGGCTGTTCTGCTCGGTCCCTCAGAGGTACCGAGCAGAACAGAAAAAGAGGTAAAAAAGGTAAAAAAAAGTAAATAGAAAACGATTGTGCGGAGCTAGCAGTGACCGCTAGCTCCGCCCAATAGTTTCCTATTGTCCGGCGGCTCTGCCTGCTGTCAAACAAAAAAGAAAAAAAACTCTCCTGGGCGCTCTGGGAGCCTCCCGCTCCCGGCCACCCAGGAGAGAAACACAGATGTGTCTTTTTCTTCTTTATTCTGACACAAGCAATGTCAGAATAGAAAAAAACAAAAAACAAAAATTGTCCCATTGAAAAGCATTGGTACATTACTATTGGCTATTTCAATTTGCAATAGCCAATAGTAAACTAGCATTGTACCCGCCCTCTGCTCATGGACCTGATGGTTAGCAGGTAACCAGGAACGCTGATCTCTCTGCAAGTGGCCGGAGCTCCGCCCAGCTGTCAGAAGCAGGCTGTCGGCCGGCCAGCTTCGGCTTACAGCATGGCTCAGCCGAGCTGATACATATGCGTTCGGCTCGACTGAGCCGCTCGGCCATGTTCAGCAGCTGTACGGGCTATTGTGAATAGCCCGTACAGCACCCCTTCGGTTATACTGAACCGAAGGGGTCCTGGGGCCGAAGCTAGCTGAAGGATCGGCCGTAGCTACGGCCAGATCCTTCGGCAGCTTTGTGAATAGACCCAAAAGTTTTAAAAATTAACATGAATCCAACCTCTTTTATGTGTATAAGAAGAAGCTGCCAAGACTAAACCTACCCTTTTAAGTCCTATGAAATATTAGTTTTAGATAAACATTAGAGTGGCAACTCGCTAAAAATACGCCATTGTTTCTTTTTATTATTCGACTTGTACCTTGTTTCATGAAAGGCTCAGCCCTGATGTCATCTGATGATAGCTATTAGTAGAGGTATTGTATGATTCTGGTGCTATGTACAGAGATAAGACTATGAATTGGTGCATTTGTATCATTCCCCCCGTCCAGCTCTGCAATGTGCAGTGTACTATGACAAATCCTCAGGGAAAAGACTGGCTTATTTTAATTCTGGCACATAACAAGGGACCTTCACATTTACATTTAATTAAAGACTGTAATATTAAACACCCATCACCAGCCAGGTCAATGAAATACAATCCTTTCAGTTTCTAATGTGCACTGAAATATGAGCATATCTGGGAGGATCACGGAACGCCACTTGGAAGAAGGCGAGGGTAACGGAATGCAGTGGATTGCTATGTTCAGTGGTGTAATGATCAATGTCTTATGAATTAGAACGGTGCTTGTATGAGCAAGGACCTCAGTGATGGGATGCAAATACTCCTCTCATCTCTACCCAAATTATATGGCCATAAATTCAAGCAAGGCAACAGATTTAAGTATCATATTTGGCAACCCATATGCATAATTAATGCATGACTGGGTGCAAGCCCAAGGTACCCTTCACTCCCGTCCTACAATAATGACACTACACAATCAATCAGAATGAACAAGTTTGTATAAAATTGGAAGTGAAGGGCCACAGCAATGTACAAATATAACAATCACGGAACATTACAAGGAAAACCGTACATTACCCTAAACCAACTAAATAGCCCTTAACATAAAGTGCAACAAAATGAAAACCAATCAAAATCAGTGCCATCTAAGGTCACCGACAAGTGCCAAACACCACCCCCTATTAAGATGGAGTGTATCATGACCCCATAACAATGCACCAACCACAGGCTGTCCATTAACAAGTCCAAAGTGGGTATGCCCATACATTCTATTCCCAACTACTTTCCCAAGCTATTCATCTCCCGTAAACCCCACCATCACCACCTCCATAAATTCTAATCCTTTTCCTTCTGTGTAAAGCCAGACCTTGATCATAGACATTATCAATGGCTTTGTCAGGGACCCACCCCTCCAGTAAATACACCTTGAAGAAAAACAATATCAGCAAATGGATATGTACAGTTCTACTCCCCAGCTGAGCCAGTACTCACCACACTAACTAAAATCCATGTATCCCTTCTCCTGGAACCACAACGGTTGCAACTCACTATTAGAAAGGCAACCATACCAAAATGGGTGAAACTGACTCCGCTTGCTTTTTCACTACAAAATGTCTCCCTGCCTACACAAGCTTAAAAAGACTACTCCCAATCTCCTCCCACCAAAGGTAGCCCACCTATTGTATGCTATCTTGCTTAATCCCTCCCCCTCTTACTCCACCATGTAGCCATCCCACCCCCTCTCTCTTAAACTCCTTTACTTACTCAACGTTCGACTCTGGACTGCACCTGTCATGTCCCCTCTTATAGGTACAGCTCCATAGGGGAACTTTCGACCTATGCAGAGGAGCTTGCTGGGAAAGTATGCCATTGGCGATCCTTCTTTACTAAGCCAACACATTGGGAATGACTTTACCTAAAGGGTAAATTCACTTTTGACACACCCTTTCCAATAATGTAACTTTGCAGACAAGGGACCCGGAAGGTTAAAACAAACTGATCAGCTTTAAAAAATATTGATAACTAGAGATGTCATACATGTAGGCCATGTTTTGTCCCTCCTGGAACCTGGCTGAAATACTCCCAACTTTCTTTACATTTCCATCCTAGCTAGTATGAAGTATAAAGGCTCCATGAGAGGTATTAAAAACTGGAAATGTGACACTTGCATATTAGCATGCATGTACTTATCATGAAAAGCATCTACTAGGCCCACTATAACTCTAGCTTTTTACCTAACATTAAAACTCCAAGCATATTTAAAATACACAGATAAATGCAGCTCTGTAAGTATCAACAAACCATTAAATGTATTGCTTTAAATGCAAACAGTGTAAGTACCAGGGACAAAACCTGTAAGTGTTACTTGTATGCAAAAAGAAAAAAAGTTGCCTGCCCTGCCAGACCGGGCTGTGCTGTGTGGGTAGAGCTGTGTAAATTAAGTCAGGATGGACAGATATACAAATCCCCTAGCAGGTAAAACTGTTCCGCGTGTACATTTATTCTCTGTATTTAACTGTTTAAATGGTGTTCAGCTTCAAATGAACCCCAGAAATATGTATTTATGTTAGTGGAAGCCAAAAGTAACCACTCTGAATTAATTCAGTCTTACGTCAGCATCTCGGATTCCAACTGCCCCTCCTGTCACTCAAGTGCTCTCCGTGTGGATAATACATACCCTGTGGTATGCAGACCTTGGTCAGTAGACCTCAATGGCGTATGTGGGTGTCTATTTCTTCTTGAATATTACCAGTTTATACTGTCATGGTGTGTTTTACGCTGCACTCTGTTTATCCCATGGTGAATGATGCATTAACAAGGAATGTAATGGAAATCATTCAACCCTGTGTAAAGTTTGACCATTATCTACACATGAGTGCTCCATAGAAGAACATAATGTATTCCTCATCTATATATATCATCTGTGCCCTGTGAATGTGTGTTTGTCACAGATCAGATCCCATTATTTCCCCTATTTTTAAACATCTTTACAAACTCCCCCTCATGATGATACGTAATTGACACCAAGAGACTGGTTTTAGCTGAGTCATTGGCTTTGGGTTTTTTGACAATAAAAAATGACTAAATGACATTTAAGGCTTTAATTTTTTACACTTTGAATAAATACCCTCTTAGGGTTTATATTATGGGCAACAAATGGACAAAAATAATGTCCAATATTAAACTTGTATTTTTTTAATGCTGTCCTGTCTACTTATATAACTATAGTCCTTTTTGTGTGCACCTGTGCACGCTCCCAGCTATCAAATAGCGAGCATATCTAATCTAACTTTCTAACTATCTTCTAACTAACTCACTAACTAACTAACAATCTAACTTTCCCTCAGCATGAGGATTTGTGTTAGGTAATATTAATCTAGAGCACTCTTTATCAACTTTTGTAAATCGGAGGAAATCATTTTCTGGTTTCAGGGAACCTCTGGTAATAATTACTGTTGACGGCTTGCGGTATGAATGTGTTGGTCACTAGGAAGAATGCCCCTTACATTTGTGGTCGTTGGGAAGACTTCCCCCCTTTATAGATAGCTAAAAAGATCATTGGCTACTTATCTGAGAGGCTGAAATTGTTCATTGCTCAAGGAAGCCCTACCAACCTTTAGAGGAACATCAGGGCTCTGCGGAATTTGGAAAATTATTTAGAGACTTGGATTTGATCTATAGTTTGCAATCTGATCTAGAGCTTAGAATCTGATCTAGAGTCTGGAATTTGATCTAGTGCCTGGATTCTGATCTAGAGTTTGCAATCTGATCTAGAGCTTGGATTCTGATGTAGAATCTGGAATATGAGCTAAAGTCTGTAATCTGGTATCTGATCTAGTGCCTGAAATCTGATCTAGTGCCTGAAATCTGATCTAGAGCTTTGAATCTGATCTAGAGTTTGGAATCTGATATAAAGCTTGAAATCTGATCTAGAGTCTGGAATATGAGCTAGTGCATGGAATCGAGTCTGGGATTGCATCTAGAGTCTGGGATTGCATCTAGAGTCTGGGATTGCATCTAGAGTCTGGGATTGCATCTAGAGTCTGGGATCTGATTTAGAGTTGAAGGACAACTTCTGGTTGAAGATAAACTACTGATAAATATAACATTCAAATGAATGCAGCTATGTATTAATTAGAAAGCTATAACATGTATTTAGGTGCAATGCACTTACATTTGTCTTGGTATCAGCCTTCTGTAACCTCCAGTATGTAGGCCAAGTCAGTCAGGTACTGCTGCCCTGCTAATGTGCTGATAGGAAACATGTTGACAGGAGGGAATAGAGTGGGGAGAGAAATTACCTTAAAGTAGTATAAAACTCTAACACTTAATTGTAAGAATAAAACTAGTTCAAACAGATATACATTATTCAGATAAGTATTTCTTTACATTTTTTCTCAAGCACTTACAGTCCTTATGTTTCCAAGCAGGCAACGTCAACTCTCTCAGCTCTGCTTTCCTGAACTTCCCTGATCACAAGGGACAGCACAGTCTCCAGCGTCTGTCCATGATGGACTACAATCTCAATACAAATTAGTAAACTAAACATGAGATTGTAGTCCATCACAGGAGTGAGCCTGGACGGTGACTACTTTACAACACATAGAGGCCATGGGGAACAAAAGTATCCCCCCTCCAGAAGGAAGGACAGTGTCAGCACCAATTCAGACATGATTTGAGGATCTACAGCCGAGTGATACATAAATAAGATACATTTTTTAGAAATAGGAAAGGTACTTGAATGCATTTTTAAGTTTTAACTCCTAGGTTAAAGTGTACTCAACAAGCATATTAAAAATGTAAAGCTATGCTTTCAGACAGGCTGGGGATTGCCTGCAATCATCTTTAATCATCATTATTGTATCTCCTGTACCCAGATAGACCCTACAATTGTATCTTGGATCCTGGCCAAACCCCCACCATCCTGCAAAGCAAAGAGTGGCCACTAAGATTCTCTTCTTGGTTTAAGGGATGGTAGGAACATGGCAGAAACATAGCAGACTTCTATGGTGATGTAGACTTCATATTTATGGGTGCTTGGGGTTGAGGACCTGGTGGTAGACTACATTTTTGTGGGTTCCTAGAATTGATGACATTCTTGGTTGAACAAAAGATGTTCTGGAATAATGGGAGGATTAAATTGGTTTGACATCTGGAAAATGTAAACAGATCATATGGTGAGCAATTCATAAGCTGTCAATACTGTAAAACCTGTGGGTTAGAATGATGTGTAGATATAGTTATAACAAGATGAAATAATGAAAATCTCAGATTTTTTCTGTAAACGTTGAGCTTCACTTCACCCCTTACCAGAACTTTCTTACTCATTATTATGTGCACACTTCACAATTAATTAATTGAGAGTCAAACAGGGCAGAACCAAACGTAGCTCTTGAGACTTGTGCATCATTTCAGCATTATGATGCTACTTTTGACTTCAGTGGAGAAAGTTGATTTGACACCCATTCCTCCTCCCCCTTAATTATTGTGATTCCAGAACTCAAACTATGCTACTGATGCTGCCCAAAACAAGGTGTCCTAGGATTTGGGGCCTCATGGGCACTCCTGCAGCTTTTTAACGGGGAATACATTCTATATGCCTGCATTCAAAACCTGTTGCATGTTTACTGGCTTGACAGGGTACATTTATAAAAAAAGATCCTTTGGTCTCTTTAAATATGCCATGTGAATGTGATCAGGATTGTCAAATAAATGTCAAAAATCTTGTCCATATGTGTGCTAAAGATTTAAAAATATTTTCTATTGTAATCATATATGATCATGGAGACAACCATATTAGCTCATTACAAATACACACCTGCTTAAGGGCCCATGTCAATCAGACTTTGTTCACGTCAGAGCTGCGTCTTTGCCCACGTCAGAGCTGCTTCTTTGCCCTTGCAAGTCTTTTAGGGAACACAAAAGCAGCTTAAAGGAAAGTCAAGAGGGTCAGAAGGAGGGCAACTGCAGGTTAAATGCATCTGTCAATGAATTCTGAATGATCACTGATGTGTCTCAAACTGATGAGAGATGAGAACATTGCATGTGCAGAGCAAAGCCTGCCAATGCTAGCCCTAACAGTGCTGCCCAGTGATCAGAGAGCAGATAGTTTATAACATACAGGACCCACTCGTACTTATGGATTTAACTTTAAATGGTACCCCAATGCACTAAAACAGTAGCAGGCAATGCTCCTGCACTTGTCATGCATTGCGGTGCACCATGTGCGCAAAGTTGGGTATAAACAGTTATATTTGCTTCGTTCAACCTGCAGGCTGAATGAAGAAAATATAACAGATTCCTCCATCTAGAATTACGAGCGTGGATGGAGGAATTCCCTGCTATTTCTACTGTATTCTAAATACAGCCGGAGGAGTTTTGCAGCTAATTGGTGGCAAGTTCCGTTGGGCTAAAAAAAAAATTCAACCTGCTCCTTTGATCAGCTGATCAAGGGATGCAGGGTGAAAGGATGCCGACGGGCACCCACTGGGCAAATTTTGGCCGGTTCATCAAGAACCGGCTGAAACTCGCACCATGTATAGACTTCTTAAGGATAAGTTCGAACCATTTTTGGCTTTGTTGTAGGTGGATGGCTGCCTGTTCAAAATGAATGGGCTGCTTTAATGCAGCACACATGAACAGAATGCACATAAAAGTGTAAAATATTTCAATATCTGCGTGCATGCTTTTACGTACATGGCTGTGAATGCTATTAGGAGCCACTTCTCATGATTTGTGGACCTTTTTTGCTCATCCCTACCTTTCGATTCACATGTACGGTATTCTGTAAGTGGCAGAACCTGTGAATTTGAATGCAGTGCATTACAGTACAATAAATCTTTGCTTTCATGTAATTTGTATATCACTAATGGCAGGTTGGCTTCTTGAAGTGTCCACCTTTTTGTAAGCCATTAAATCAGCAAGTGAAGTCTACTCAAAGCATTCTTTTCCTAACACGGTAAAACTGTTTCTATTAGATCATAGAAGCAATGTGGAATATAAAGTGAAGAGAGTTGTTTGAAAACTGTATACATGAAAAAAGCATGTTGGATAGTATATCCTAAAACACCGGGGTGGATTTATGAACATGTTTCGACAACTTTTTTAGATGCAAAGACCAAATTGTCATGCTAACTAACCGCACAGTTTTATTTCTGTTATGCGTCTTTTTTCTTTTTTAAAAGTTTTTTTGAAACATATTCATGTTTGTGACTCACTGCCCATATTTTCCGGCATTTTGCATAATTTCTCAAGTGAGCTGTATTTTCATCCAGCATTTGGGTCATTAAAATACCTTCAAACTATTGCATATCCTAGAAGTGCTCCTGAGCACTTCTTAAAGTATTGCAAAGAAAATTCACCTTCACATCCTGAAGCCAGCTGAGCACTTTGGAGTACAGAGACTGATGTGACTGTGGGGGGGGGGCATTAGAGTGTAAGCTCCTCTGTACAGAGACTGATGTGACTGGCTCAGTGTTCTCTGTACAGAACTGCGGTATATATCCGAGCTATATAAATGTATAATAACTAGGGATGCACTGATACCGAGTATTTAATGCTCTGATGCCTAGCCCGGTACTTTAGCTTCAGACATCATGAAGGTGGCCAGCGAGTCATTACACAGCGCTCGGTTTCCTGATTGGCCAGAAAGCCGGCTCCATGCTTTCTCGCCAACTAGTGACGAGAAGCATGGGGATGGCTTCCCTGCTTCGGGAAGCCAGGTAGTGAGTCATTACACGCCGCCCGGCTTCCTTAATGGAACTTCCGGTATCGTTATTTTTGGAAAAAAATATCGGTACTCGATACCGAAAAACCAGTACCTGTGCATCCCTAATAATAACAGTGTGTAACTGTGGGGGGGGGGACATTAGTGTGTAAGCTCCTCTGTCAGAGACTGATGTGACTGGCTAAGTGAAGGGGCGGCAGTGCCCGGGGGGAGGCCTGGCCTAAAGCCGTGTAAGGGACCCCACAATTTCTGATGGCTGCCCTGCCTGTGAGATATCAGAAGTGGCTGATTCAACTCACCAATCCCTACTCAGAGCAAAAATATAATTTTTAGTTGGAGTTGGCCCTTAAGCTGATTATATACTCCAAAGCAGTCCTTTAAAATATCACAAACCTGCCAAAAAATGCAACTAGACCAAATGTATAAAAGAACAATATTAATATATGACTAACCCTAATAAAACAACAATTCTACAGCATTTATAATTATATAACGATTGCCTTTTTAATTCCCTGTTTACTTCTCATAGTGTAGGGAGCCGCTGTCACAACGCTATAAATATTTGCTAATGAAAAACATTGCTTGCACTTTTATATTTTTATTTCCTTTATTCACACACTATCTCCTCCTGGAAGGAAATTCTGTCTGCACGTGCCAAGCTAGACAGAGAGGGAAAAGCTAGAGGATTTTCTGAAAAGCGCATATAATATAGATAAATAAGCTTCTTGGGGACATTAGCTTTTAATGGAGCCTGCAAAGCCTCAGTGTTTACATTAAGCAAGAGGTATAATGATGGTAAAAAGTGGGATGAAGTGCTTAAGCCTGGGAAGCCATCCATGCCTAGGAACTGTTTTCCTATGTTGAGCAGATTCTGCAGAAAGTACAACTTATGTGGGGATTTCCAGTACATGTAACCCGCAGGGTGTACCTTAGAACAGTGTTTCTCAACCTTTTTTCAATAATGGCACCCTTTTAAAAGTATGTAAATCCTAGAAGCACTCCAGTCTAAAATGTAAAAAAGGTAAAGGTAAAAAATGATGTGTGTTCCCTCCAAAATCCATACCAGACCCTTATCCTATATATGCATCTGGTATGGATTTCAAAGGAGTGGCCCCATGCAAAATAAATGGGGTTGCCCCTTTCACGTCAGGAGCTCCCTTCACATCAGACCCCCTCTCTTCACATTAGAATCCCCCTTTCAGATCAGAGTCACCCTCTCACATTAGAATCTCCCTCCTTTCACATCAGAGTCCTTAGCCTCCCCCCTCCCCCCGAAGGCCATCCCTATAATGAGACAGCTTGAGGCTGCTGCCTCAGGTGACATATTTTGGGTCATGTGGAGTGCTTTCTGGCAATGTTGCTAAGAGATGGGCAGGGAAATCTGTAAGGGCCATACACATCTCCCATTCAAGCTCTTAGCAACCTCGGATGCTCTGGCCAGCATCCCACCCAGCTCCTGGCAATCAGTGAGCCTGATGGGACACTGGCCACAGCTGGGTGGTGCACCACCAGGATGCTGACCAGAGCGTCGTTAGCATGCCCCCCCAGCACCCTATCAACTCACAAACTCCCCCCCCCCCCCGGAATGTGATCAGCCACACCCACCAACCTCAGGCGGCGATTATGCTAGGGACACCCCAGTCCCCCCTTCACATCAGAGTCCTACCATCACATCAGGAGCAGTGATAGCATGACAGAGGATGGGAGGCAGAACAGGCCTTGGCAGAAGCAAACTTCTGTCCTCTTCTTCCAGCATCACTGCTCACGCCTCTTAAAGGAGAACTATGGGGTCAGTGTTTTTCCCCATAGTTCTAATTAAACCTTACTTTGTTTAGCATATATCTACTGCTAGCAAGCAGTAGATACAGTAAATGCAAAAACATACAAAAAAGGGTTTACCTTACCTGTGTCTCCGCTGCTCGCTCCCGTCCAAAGATCTAAAAATTCTCGAGCGGCCACCAAGGATCATGGGGCGGGCACATGCGCAGTAGAGATCTTCGGCAGGGAGAAGACTAGAAACACAGGGTAAATCAATAAACAGACTCTGTGGGACAGGAAGACGCAGCAGTCAGCGCTGGATCAGGGACCAGCACCAGTGCTGGAGGGACTCCTGAAAACAAGTTGAAGGACAAAGATGATCGGATCAAGAGGCATCATTTAAAGGTAAGTCCTCACAGCAGCAGTGGGGGTGGGAGGGGGGGGGGGTATCCTTTAATGTCACTTTGAGGCCCTTTGTGGGTGTACTTTACTGCTCTTTTTGCAATACAAGTCTATGAGCGATGGAGTTATTAAAAGCAATGCTTGCGTGGTTTATATGGTATCGGTTGTTAAGAGACAGAGCTGTGAGCAGGCTTCAGCAGGCTTTCAACAAGCTTCAAGCAGTGTTGTAACTTATACCTGAAAGTCTACTGATGTCTTCTAGCAGCTTGACTAAAGAGACAACCAGCACTCCCATTGTACGTTTTAACACCCCCTACATAAAACTGAAGGTTGTTTTAACTGTTTCGCAGTCAAACCATTTTTTGTTTTTCAACACAAACCTAAAAATGCACCTTAAACCCATAAACCTCTTGGGCCAGATAAACTAATATTGGTAATTGTCTTATTTTGCATACCAAATAAACCATTATGTTACATCACAGATCATTTATTTGGTGCATACTAAAATGTGTAATTGTTTTGCACCATCATCCTCTTGCCGCATCATTATTTGCCGAACATCTCTACTGCACCAGCCATTGACAAACTTATTTTCTGAACCATTATTTATTTGATGCAAATTGTTAGACTTTTTGTGCAAAAAGAAGTCATCGGCACACAAGTTTCCATTTTACCGTTTCGTCTTTATTAACATTGAATAGTCATAACATCACATTGAAAGGCAATGCTTGAGAACCGAACAGGTTCCTTCATTAGGCAAAGAACATGAAAGTCATCACTGATAGAGGAACTTGTTTGGTTCCAAAATGTTGCCTTTCAATGCCATAACTTTACCTAATGAAAGAACCTGTCCCGTTCTAAATGTAGCCTTTCAAAGTCATCACTTTATTTGTCTGATGAAGGAACCTGTTCAGTTCTGAAATGTTGCCTTTCAGTGTGATATTATGACTATCCAATGTCAATAAAAAGGGAACAGTAAAGTGGAGACTGGTGTGCCGGTGTCTTCTTTTATCATGGATTATGTGTGGCGCTGCCACAATTCTCAACTAACCTGTATCAATCGCAGGGGTCCTCGCACTCGCAGCATGTTAGTGCTTGGCACTTTTGTCAGTGACTTGTATCCTATAACTTCTCTGCATGAACATAGTGAGGCCTCTTGCACATGTTTAATGACATCCTTACATCAAAATGGCAGCACTGGAGTGCTTCCTGTATCAGACAGACATTGCATCCCTTCTGCCACACCTCCTGACATCACTTCCTGTTTGATCACTATAAAGCTGCAAGGTTCCAGACGGAGAATGCTCCGTTGTTCCAGAGCTATCCACAGTGAGTTCCAGTTGCTAGCCGTGTGATTCCATTACCTGACCTTTTGACTATGATTATTGGATTTACCCTTCTGTACCATCTATTTGGAATCCGTGCCCGATTCATCTCCTGAGTACGCTATCCCAAGGTGTGTGCCCATGCTATTGGGCTCTGCATATCCAATTACTGACAGGCACCATCCACAGTCACTGCAGCACCCTCCTAAGGATTACAGGTTTATATTGGTCAGGAGTGAAATATTACTTCTATGCAATTTTTTTTTTGCAAAAGTCAAACTTGTGATTTTTTTTGTTTTGTTTTCCAATTGATGCACCAGTCACATCCTTCATTTCAAAACTTTAAAAATTGGCGAATAAAAAAAAGTTTTTGTTCACCAAATATTTGGCACGTGGACAATAGTTTGCCTGGCCATTTATATTGTATAGTAAAACTGTTTGTCAAATCTATATTTTCAGTAGAAAAATGCATTCAGATTAGTTTTAGTGCGCACAGACCAAATACTGTATATTATGAACTAAAATTGACATGCGTCTGCAAAATATGACAAAATACTATACCCAAAAAGGTGACTAAACCTTTACAGCTGATCAGTTTCTTGTATGATTGATTTTTTTTCTCTCTCTCTGGCATTTGCAGCGGCTATACCTTTTATTCAAAAGGTAAGAAATACGTGCTAGCTTTTATTTGGTAACCAGCAATCACAATGGCCAAAAGCAATTTGGTTGCTATGGGCACAACAGTTTTTATGCTAAAGGCACTTTGCCCTGTTTTATTTATTTTATGTTATTTGCCGGTTTTGATTTACAGCTGAATCGCGCTAGTTATATTTTAGTGGAGTCAAGGAATTGCTATTTACAGATAGGGAACAAATTTGATGCTGCTAGAAATGGGATTTTCTATAGGAGAGGATGTCTCTTGGGACTAGCCAATTTAACGCCTATCTCCAAGAACTTACAAAATTATTACATCCACCCCACCCCCCCTTCCAAGCTGATTAAGGATCTAGTGCTTATTTTTTTCTTTAGGGCATGAGCTAAAACACAATAATGCTTACCTTAATCCAGTGGTCCAGCGGTTCCAATGGGGCTGTAAGGTTTGCTTGTCACCAGTCCCTCTTGCCGTCATCACCATGTTTTTTTTTTTTTTTTAACAAAAGTGGAGTCTTCCTTTGAGGCCTGCACTGATGCTTTCATGGCAACACTGGTTAAGTATGATCTGTGCACTCAGCTGCCATTTTGCATCTCAGAGTGACTAAACATCTCAGAACATCACAGTATCTTTATAGTAAACATAACAAACTGCAGCACAGCTTTAATCTCTGGAAATACATGGACAAATGCAGACAATTTTGGCACTAAGTGGTATAATTGTTATTTTTAATTGTAGTCAAGTCAATGTCGACCATATGGATAGTGTTTCTCCAGAAGGATCTTTTTTCTGTTTGGATCTTAAATCTTCCCAATAGCATGTTCATAATTTCCATGAATGTATCCATATTGCTGGTTGTCCTCTTCCTCTTTTCCCTTCAACATTTCCAAGTACAATTTGTAATCATTTACAGTGATTTGGATCTAGTATGGTATGTCTATAATAGGACAGCTTAAGCCTAGCCAGAACACCACAGTATCATTATAGTAAACTCAACAGACTGCACCAAAATATGTGGACACATGTGGCAATAAACAGCCAATTTTGGCAATAAGTGGTGGTATTATTATTATTATTAATTGCAGTCAAGTCAATGTCAACCATTTGAATAGTGTTTCTAGATAATGATCTATCTTCTATTTGGATCTGAAGCCTTCCCAATAACATGTTAATAATTTCCATGAATGTATACATATTGCTGGTTGTCCTCTTTTCCCTTTAACATTTCCAAGCACAGTTTTCAGTCAACAATATTTTTCAATACAATTCTGATCTTTGAACTAATTAATTTTGCAGATCTTTTCTAGGTCTTCCATCCTTGCTCTTCAAGGGGCAAGTCTGCTACAGTTGGGCAAAAAAGTATTTAGTCAGCCACCAATTGTGCAAGTTCTCCCACTTAAAAAGCTGAGAGAGGCCTGTAATTGGCATCATAGGTAGACCTCAACTATGAGAGACAAAATGAGAAAACAAATCCAGACAAATCACATTGGCTGATTTGGAACGAATTTATTTGCAAATTATGGTGGAAAATAAGGTCACCTACAAACAAGCAAGAGTTCTGGCTTTCACAGACCTGTACCTTCTCCTTTAGCCAAGCCACAAAAAAAATCTGATAGGCCAGGGAATAGTCACATGTGCGAATTAGGTTAGTTTTGAACTAAATTCAGACGGATCCGCATTTAGTTAAATGGTCATTCAAATTCGTTCTCATTCAAACGCGTTAAAATTCAGAAATTTGGATGCATCCAAATGTCTGAAATTAAATTCTTACAAATATCCATTTGGAATGAAACAAAATTGACATGTCTAATAGATAATGCACGTGACATCACATTGGCAATCACTATATGTGGGCAATAATCAGACAATTATGGCAATACATTGGCAACAAATATAAAAGGGTGGCAATATATAGGTGGTGATACAGTCCATGGGCAGTAAATGGGTAATAGTGTCAATACATGAGCAATAAAATACAGTACAGTATTGCAATGCATGCTCCTAACCTCACCCTCCAACTTCTACTCCATACACTTCATCTCCAGCCCAGGATACTTATCAGTGGCCAGTGAGACATGTTAGAAGAGGAGAGAACAAATTTCAGCTTTTTTTTTTTTTTTTTTTTCTCTGCAGAATTGGGTTCCTGTTTCAGCCCTCTGTTTGACCATGAGTATTGATGCTGTCACCACTTGGCAAACAATTTATAAAAAGTAACCAGCCTAGTGCAGAAGAGTTCCTATGTGTGTTATTTGCTGTTCAAAGTAAGGGATAATATGTTGGAACATCTCTATGTTATCAGGTGCAGATCATTCCATTATTCACTATGCATACACCCTTTAGTTGAATCAGGGAGAAAATTGTTTGCGGGCCCCACTGTTCCAGAAGCGTGAAAGACCATGGGCTGTCATTTCACTTAATATTTCTCTTTGTGAGATACGTGGCGGTCTAGAAGTGATCCATGCAGTGCCAACACGGTGCAGAGACTATTACTTTTTATACATCGCAGTGTTCCACATTTATTCGGATTGATCATCATGACCCGTCTGATTCAGCATATGCTGAGTTTTCAACGTCTTAAAAGGCATTCTTCATGACGTATTCATTACCACAACATGTCTTAGCACTGAGTTTAAATAAATGTTTTTATATTTTGGAGCACTGCAGGAACTCGGTCCCTGCTGATCTCAACAAACATGATGTTTGCCTTCTGTTTCTTAGACTAGTGTGAGTCATCTATATTTAATCCCACTTTTACAGCAGAATTATCCCGTTAGACAGGCAATTGATCTTTTAAATGTATTTTAAAAGAGCATCACTTCTCAACTGCCATCCTCGGCTAAGTAGTTGTTCGTACATTAAGCTCTAGCAGTGTTTAATTCAGATGTCCCTTTAAATTATTCTGCACGTGTATAGAGCAGAAAAGAATGTATGTTATAGAGAGTAATAAAAGGATAGATAGGTAGGTACAGAGATATAGGTACAGAGATATAGGTACAGAGATATAGGTACAGAGATATAGGTACAGAGATATAGGTACAGAGATATAGGTACAGAGATATAGGTACAGAGATATAGGTACAGAGATATAGGTACAGATAGATCAGATAGTTATAGATATAGATATAGCTATAGATACAGATAGATATAGGTACAGATAGATGTAGGTACAGATAGATATAGGTACAGATAGATATAGATACAGATAGATATAGATACAGATAGATCAGATAGTTATAGATACAGACAGATATAGATAGATAGATAATTAGCGGAAGGCAAGTCTCTTTTTAAATACATACAGTATAAGGGTATTGTATTGTGAGGCAAATACATTTGTAATTTTGTGCAGCCAGTTTTGTGATTCAGATAGATCAGATAGTTATAGATACAGACAGATATAGATAGATAGATAATTAGCGGAAGGCAAGTCTCTTTTTAAATACATACAGTATAAGGGTATTGTATTGTGAGGCAAATACATTTGTAATTTTGTGCAGCCAGTTTTGTGATTCAGACACCCATGACCCCAGAGCCAGGTTTGGGATCACCACTTAACTCAAAAACATGTTTTTCCCCCAACTGATTGGACGTTGAAGGAACAGCAGCACCCTGATGAGGTTATCCCTCTACTCACTCTGATCTGTCCTGCTTTCAGTATGTTCTCTGTCAGCACACTGCACCACAGCCTGATTGGTTCCTAGTGCTGGCCCTCCCTTTCCTAGTACTCCTGTAAAAGGAATGACAGGCGATTGATATTAAGAAAAATATGTATATTAGTTGCCTTTAAAAAAATATTTAAAGCATCAACTCTGGGCTCAGGTCCACCCCTTCTTAGTATTGCAGAGCTGATAACAGGTCAAATGCAGGTACCTACACTACTTAAAATACATTTAATAATGGTTTAACCACTTCCCGTCCGCCAATCGTTGAAAGACGGCCGGACGGGAGTCTCCTGAATGCGGGTGGGCGTCTTTAGACGTCCTTCGTGCCCCTGGAGCGCACAAGCGGAAACCCGCCATGATTTTAAATGGACAGCGATGGCCGTTTACATACAAGCAGTCCGGCGTCTGTAAATACACTTGATAGCTTGTATGATGCAAGTGAGGGTGCGCCCCCTCCTTACCTCTGGTCGCCGTCGCTGTCCTCCCGGTCTCTGAATGCAGGAAGTCATGTATATTACATCACTTTCGCATTCCTCTGTCACTCTCCGGTGCAGAAACCGGAGAGGAGCTGATGAAGCAGATCTGTGCTTCATCAGCTTATCTGGGGGTCCCTAGGTGACATTAGGGGTCTTAGAGACCCCTGATGTCTCCATAAAGGGGACCTGTCACTGTAATTTGTTATCACATTGGAGCACCCTATGTGATAACAATAAAGTTTAGTGTAAAAAAAAATTGCTCACAAAATAAATACACATTTAAACACACAAAACAAAAAAACCCCACAACATTATTTAAAAGTCCCCCACACAGATGCGCAAAAATGCATTACATGCGCCTACACGCAAAGACAATGAATGCTCCAATTATGCTGCACGTGTTACATATCGCCGCGAACGTCGCAGTGAGAGCAATAATTCTAGGGCCATCAATCACTGATAACACTAAACTGATGAGCGGTACAATCTTTTAAAGCGTCGCCTATGGCCAATTTTGGGTATGGTGTTTTTTTTGCGATTTCGCGGGCGCACGCAATTTTAAGGCTTGACATGTCTGGTGTCTATTTACCTGACGTGACCGCCTTTTATATTTTACCAAAAAATTGGGTAAAAATAATTGTTTCCTAAAATAATAAAGGGAAAACCATTTTTTTTTAAATATTCAGGATTTTTTTTGTTATATAAAAAAAATAAAACCCCCAGTGATGATTACATACCACCAAAAGTAAGCTCTATCTGTCCCCAAAAAATGGTATAAAATTCATTTCAGTACAGCGTTGCATGACGGAATAAACGTGAATCAAAGTACCGCAGTGCTGAATACTGAAAAATGGCCTGGCCAGGAAGGGGGTGTAAACACCCCGGTCAGCAAGTGGTTAATGAAAGAAAGCTGCAATAATTTGTGTCTTTTATATGTTCCTGGAGTTCAGTTTTAAGCCACTGAATAGTCATTGATATTCTGCAATAAGCTGCCTGAGCAACAAAAGAATAACTGCCACTTTCAACTCCATTCAATCTTTCTAGTTTTACATTTTGGTAAAAACAAACATTATGAGAGCAGAGCTTCTCTTTAATTCATGCGCTCATAATGGTAATATTTCCATAGAGCCTGAAGTCTGCAAATGTATTAGGTGTGCGGTGTACTAAATGCCTATTTTTTTCCTGAAAGATAAATATTTTTTGAAGTTTTTTTGCTGATAATATTTTCGGAATTCCGACAGTTTCCTTTAGACAGAATTTAAATGAACATCGAAGTTACCGAAATGAAACCTAGGTGTCTTTTTCTTCAAATATTAACTTTTTATTTTACAGCGCACCTCGCAATAGCTTTACAGGGCAAAGTATACAGCCAGAGTAGAAAATGAGGGGGAAAAAAGTATCTTTACCAATAACGTTTATCTCCTGGCAAAACTTTTTTTTTTTTAGCTTCGGATAGAGTGTGTTGGATTTAGAAGCCCTTTTAGGTTCTTACTGCTGAAATTGGAGTCACTAGATCTCCAGTATAGCAAGTGACCCATTCAATTAATCAAACTGACTAGCTTCGGTTAGGTTGCTGTCATATGGCACAGTGACCCCCCAATGGGAGGGCAGAGGTCCTGGAAGGAGTCCAAAAACATAAGAAACACAGCGAAAGTGTCACATCAATGTTCAGAATGACTTTTAATTAAATCTTGTTAGCATGAAATAAAAAATTTTATGACTTTCTTGACTCTCTGGATATTGACATCTTTTGGCACATTTTTGGACTTCTTCCAGGATCCTCCCATTGGGGGTTGCTATGCCATACGGGGGCAGCCTCACTGAAACCTGCTAGTTTGATTAATTGAATGGTCACTTGCAATGTTGGCTAATAAACACAGGAGAAATAGTGTCTCCCATACAAGCAGTCCAGGTATTTTATTTAGTTATTTATTTATCTATTTATTATGGGTATTCATATAGTGCCATCAAATTATGTAGCCCTTTACATAATGCACATTCAAATCAGTCCCTGCCCTCAAGGAGCACACAATCTACAGTCCCTCTCTCACATACATAAAGTGCCACTTTAGACAAGAACCGTGCCGAGTGGAGGTGGGAGGAAACTGGAGAACCTGAAGAAAACACACGCAAGCGCAGACAGAATATGCAAACTCCTTTCAGAGGTTCTTAATGATGCCCACTGGGTAGATTCACCCCTCTGTGTGTCCTGGTGGCAATGATCAGAAAGGGATGGGAAATCCAAAATAGTACATTTGACTACAAAACAGGGGGTGACGTGAAATCTACTTTGTTGGTATTTCCCCTCATAGAGATTTTCTTTGACTTCTTGTCATATCTCTGGGACAGGAATTAAAGAAACATTGAAGAAAAATCTCTCCAAAGGAACAAAGACAGCTAACCCCCATTCGCAAAAACCAAAACAAAGACTAGACATCTACCAAAGGGGAACCTTGTTGGGTCTACCCCTCACAAATATTTTCTTTGACTTCCTGTTGTGCCTCAGGGACAAGAATTAAGGAAAGATTGAAGAAACTCACTCCAAAGGAACATAGACAGCTACCCCCCCAGAAAAAAACAAAAACGCTTAGCCGTACACTTAAATAAAAAGCAATTCTTGAGTGAACAATTGAGGTGTTCATGCCTAGGTACAGTCTCTCAAAGTCTACCTGAAAGAAGCATCGTAGGAGAAGTATGTCATCAGCCTCCTCTCCGTTACTTACTTTGACTGTTTCAACATTGTAAAACATGGCTGCGGTAAGAGACTTATCTTGCTGAGACACGTGGACATAGCCAAGAACATAAAGGCTACCCCATCAGCATTGGGATTTACATGATTCCATCAACACTTTGCCAGCATCTTGGTCTACAAAGTAAATACTGGTCCTAAATGATGCCTGAAGAAAGATGGTTCTGTCCTAGAGAAAGACAACTGAAAGCATTGTCAGTTGAATGTGTTTAATATTAGAGTTGCACCAAAATGAAAATGTTAAACCGAAACCAAAAATAAAAAAAAATGTCAGGCGGAAACTGAAAATATTTTTTCTCTAACCTTTTTAAATTTTAAAAAATATATTTTATTTTTATTTATTTTTTATAAACATGTACATCGTAACTCAATTTTTTACAAACAGTCAGTGATCACTGATTGCTGAATGTTTGTACCCGCTCTCCATACTGGCTCACTGTCACAGCGGTGCAGGGGGGAGATCTCGGTCTATTTTGACAGCTGACTCCTCCCCTGCACAGCTGGCGTGGGTTCCTGTGGCAGCGCACGACTGTCTCCGCCCCCACATCATTCTTCATCCTGATCGGTCAGAGGAGGCT
>NW_017306567.1:209322-239270 GCF_000935625.1 Nanorana parkeri
GGGGGTGCGGTAGGAGAGATCAGCCTCCTGTGACATTGAGGCTGACAGTGCCCACCGCACCACTCCACCTCCTATGACAGTTTCACTTCTCCCTTCTGGATTCTGCGCTGTGTCAAAGGGGACACAGAACAGTGCCCAGCTGGGAGGAGAGAAACCAGGCATACACCGCAATTTAGGCCGAAAGATGGCACAAAAGCGCAATTTTAATCCGATATGTTTCGACGGCCAAAATGGTTAATCCCTGGTTAATATATACTAATGTATAATGTCTTCTTTTTCAAAAACATGTTTTATTTTAAATCTTTCTAACATGTTCTAATATATGGTAATTTTCTTACTTCTAAATGAACCTACTTCCTGATGAGTTTAATCAGCGTTTTCCACGTCCCCTAGTCCAGTAAAAGGTCTTATGAACTGGAAACTTGTCATTTCAGCTCCATTCCACGTCTGCCTCCCTCAGCACTTAAGACTAGAAATTATAACCTAGGCTACTTACAATCTTGCTAATTTAGCAAAGACTCTTTCACTGTATTTATACATTTTACGTTTAACGGCTTTCTCTATTAAAACTGCAGCACTCATGGCTGAAATCCCATCACTGCAGCATGTAGGCACACAAGCCTTGGCTCCCAAAGCATTTAGAGATATCCCATCACACTCCAAAGCAACACATCCTAATATATAACTTGAATGGGCTCTGAAATGGCCAATGGATGGCACTATAAGACTTAAGGAGATAATGAGGTCACCAGCACACCAAAGTCCACTTCATCGATCCGACGTTTAGATAAACATGATGTCTCAGCAAATGCAACGTTTTGGAGCCAAATGCGGTCCCTTCATCAGCCAAAACAAGGTGACAACCACTGGCGGAACTACCAGGGTTGCAGCAGTAGCAATTGCGACTGGGCCCTGGCATTCCGCCTTTTGGAGGGGAGGGGCAGAGAGGAAGAAGAGGGCCCGCAGCTCCCTCATAACGCCCCCCACCCCAAGATAGTTCCGCTTTTTTCCCTCCGCAGCAGCGGGAAGGTGAGGGGGGGCGCGGTTGGGGAGGGAGAAGCTGGTAACACAATTTACATTAGAATGTATTGCTGGGACTTGTAGTCCCTGTGGTATTCTGCATTGCTGTATAATGATTATACAGCAATGCAGAATAGCACCAACTGTGCAGGACTACAAGTCCCAGCAATACATTATATTATTAAGTAGGGATGTACCAGTGCAAATACTGGGCATTTTCACGAGTAATCCCCTGATACTAAACACATATACCGGCACTACATTTTTAAACTGAAGCAGCTGCCTGAGCTCCTGCGCTTGCTGGGGACCTCTGCAGCCTTCCTGTTAACCACATGGTGCCTGTTTATAGTGCTTTCCCATGGTGGTAGAGGGTTTGGGGGGCCCTGAAGTTTCTAGTTAGGCCTCGTTACAATGGCTCCCTTGTTTTGCCTGATGAAGGGACCACATGTGGTTCCGAAACATTGCATTTGCTGGGTTTATCTAAACGTCAATATAAGGTGGGTAGATGGAAGTAGATCTTGGTGTGCTGGTGACCTCATTATTTCCTTTTGGTTCCCAAAGCAACACCACCTTCCTTCTCTCCTCTATATGAAGTTGCAGCAATATTTTTTCTTTTACCTTCTTCCTGTAGCAAGAAACAGCTTTTATTGCTCCATCACCAGGCTTGTAAAATTCTTACAGTAGCAGCTGTTGGGAGCTCAGTTAATATTGACATGGGTACTTGCAGCAAAATGTTGATCAAAGACAAAATGGCCATCTGTATACCCTGTTATTACACTGCTTGTTCCTATCCATAGCAATACAGGGCCTCTTTATAGTGTGAGAACAAGCATGCTGAAACTGTAAATTGTGTGAGACTTCTCCAGGGTGTTACATTCTGTAAACTGTATGAGTTATCTACAATTTAGGACCTTGGGGGAAAGGGGATAACTGTCTAAGATGAGTTCCTAAAAATAATTATTACTTACATGCTAATGTAATCTCATTAGGTAATTATGCCACTATATTCAGTAATGTACAATTGTATTAGCAAATAGGAAGTATGTTTTTTATGTAAGTACCCAATGGGGTATAGCAGGGAAGTTTTTTTATATAGATTATTCATGTTACGTATTTAAATTGTGAAGGAATGGACTGTGTACAACTTGCTGTATGATACATTAAGCTCTATTTGCCTTTGGCCATGCTATATTAAACAGATTGTCTTCCTAGTTAGACTGACTTACTGGTCCATTCTACAACACACTCCTTAGAATTACATCTCTCAAGACCAGGGCCGGATTTACCATTAGGCAGAGTAGGCACAGGTGCCCTCCATAGAGGTGCACCGTGCAGGTACCTACTTTGCCTAATTCCTGGTGTTGTGTCAAGATACAACACCGGTAATAGCAAGGAGGGTGCATTCTGCACAAAATGCACCCTCCTGCTCCAAGACCAGCGGTGCCCACAGGAACTGACAGCTTCTGCAAATGCAGGGTAAGGCCCCCGGCACTGCATAAGGCTGCACTGTAAAATGCCTGTCTGATGCATACAGGTGTTTAGGGCAGCCTTACGCAATGCCGGGGTCTTTCTCTGCATATGTGAAAGCTGATGGGTCCAGCAGCTGGTAAGGGTGCTGGATCAGGCTAAACAGATTTCCATTCATGCCCACAGGTGCCCAAAATGGAAATCCAGCCATGCTCAAGACCCCTTTGCCTGTACAGTGTGTGGTCAGGCTCTTGGGAGTCATAGTAAGAGCACAGAGACAGAGAGTGAGCAAGGAATAGGTTCTACAATCCAGCAAGCAGGGCTAACAATGCCACCCTACTTGTTTTGCCTGTTCTGGCATAGCTCCTCAACTGGCAACAAATGCATCATTCTTTGTGAAGTGAAAGTCAGGTTTACATCATTCGGCAAATTAACTATCTTCCTGGTTCATGAATGCCCCCTGTGCATTCATTGCCCTTACCTGGTTTGGCTTGTAGATGATCCAGATCTGCATCCATTTCCACATATTTATGCTGATCCACAATCTCAGCTCCTGTCCAAGACAACGTTCATATGTTCCATTTTGAGTTTACAGTGAAATGAGTTGCCGCAATTGCACATTTAAACAAAGTTAATTGACCATTTAACATAGAGATTGTATTGGCATAAGCTAATGTGGTACTCTTTAGATGTGTCTTTGGGTGTTGTGTCTGCTTCTTTCTCTGAGATAGTGAACATTAAGCTTCATAAGCATTTGTTCATCTTCAGTTTTCATGTACGCTTCCGAGACAGAAGGTCAAAGCGGCTGTATTTCAAAGTATGCTTTGATGGTGTGTAGGATATACTGCATGATATAAATGCATTTAGGTTCATGTTTAATCCCGTACTTTGCTTTAAGCACTTGCCTTTTGTTGGAGACATAATGAAGATATGTTTTTTTATTTGCAAATTAAGGTTTACTGAGCTACGCATATAATACAAAAACATTAAAAGTTTCTACTTTTTTTTAATCAGTAAATTGTAGAAACTTTACACATGCACATTTTTGTAATAGTCTGGATCAGTCATTCTCAGCCTTTTATCCCTGGAGGAAATTATGTTCAGGTCTCAGGAAACCCCTGCTAAAATGATTGTACTTACAGCTCTTGGCACATTAGCATGATAATCAAGTTGTAGTTAGAATGAAGAAAACAAAATAATGTGTCATATCTTGGGTGTGACACCAACGGCAAATCATTTTTTAGCACCCACATGCTATATATAACATTAATAATAATACATATTTTCAGTAATAATCTTGAAATAAAAAAGGATAACAGAAAAGAAATTCAGATAGTGAAAACTGTATCCTCTAACACTAATGGTGATGTCCCCCAACATTGATGGTCCATGTAGTAGCAACCCCTTTCTTTGATGGTCAGTGGAAAATTGACACTTTGTATTCATGGTCATTTTAGGTGGTAGATCAATTTGACAATACTCAAGGAACCTCCAGTAACCTAAGCTGGAACCCTGCTTTAGGAAGGCTGGTCTGAATGATTTTATGGCCATGCATTTTGTTTCTCTAGTTGGTGTCTGTCTTGGACCTGTATGCCACTCTCTTCTAACCTATGCCTTGTTGCAGCAGTCTGTGTTGCAACTCAAAGACTCCTTCCCTTTCTAGGGATTTTGTGATATGACTGTACTCCAGGGCTGGATTTACTCTCTCTGCTGCCCCAATACCAGGTTCCTCAATGCGCCCCCTGTATGCAGGCTGCATACAAGTAATCTCGGTGAGATTGCCGGGATCACTTGTTCAAAACAAGCGGTGGCTTCCCTGCTCTATATTTAGCCCTGCTTGCCCAAAGCAGTGCTAAATGTAGAAAACAACTACCTGCCGGCGCCCAGAACTGCATGTCCCGGCCGTCGGGAGAGAGGAATTCCACACCCCTGCTGCCCCTCTACTCCCTGCTGCCCCGAGGCTGGGCCTTGGTTGGCCTTGTGGGAAATCCGGGCCTGACTGTACTGCAACCACTGAATCACATCTCAACAGCCTTTGTCTTGTGTCTTCCATTCTCTTGTTCCTCTATGTTGTGTTTTGTTTCAGCACTCCTACCTTGTACACTTGTCTTGCTCCTAGCCAGTGCTTATAGCAGTAAATACTTTTTGTGTCTCTTCTCTGCTCCCCAGACTGCAGTGAGTCTAGTACTGTCATCATTCCTGCTCATCTGCCTCCTGTGCAATTTTCCTTGCCTAGTCTCTATTCTTGTTTTTCTGTTAATTTGCCATCATGCCTTATGCTTCTTGTGTGGTCCAGGTATAATGGTGTTTTCTTTCCTGAGGAGCCTCTGAGTACAGCTGGGTACACCCGACTAGAAATTAGATTGCTATAGATCAAGTACATTCTGAGACTGCAAAACCAATTAACCTGTGGTCATGGGCCTGCCCAGTCTTGTCCATTATTGTCTTTTCCTGCAAGCCTTATAACTCTAGGTTTGACTTGTTCCAACTGCTTGGGTTATCGGACTGGCTGCTCTGGTCCTTGACTGTGAGGGCCTATTTCTTGAACTTGTCTTTAGAACCACCATGATCCTGAAACTCATTTCCCTAGCCCTCAGAATGTCTAAATCTCCAGGTTTTCATCTGTAGCATCTGGTGATCATACAGTTTATGTTCTATAATAATTCTGTTTTAACTAGGACATGCCGAGAGATCAATGATTCCCGTTCCAGTGGTGAACAGTTTGCATACATTATTCATGCTGCCTTTTAAAATATACCTTATGACTTGTGTGGCCATGCAGTACACCTGCTTGGAATCTACATAATACCTGAAAGGTCCTCCTGGGTGTTCCTCTCCATCTTGCTTATAATGTTTAACCCTGTAACCAAGCACAGGCCTAGTGGCATTTCCGCCTTCTGTTAAATTATTGCTACGTTCGAGGCTTAATCTCATTATATTTTCATTGTGATTGTGAGTTTAAAGAAATATTTACAGCAGGTAAAGGGTTATTTGAGTCTGTATGAGAAGGGTTCTGTAAATGATAAAAAGAGAGAATGTAAAATATATATTTGGTGCCTTGCTAGCATTAGAAATACTGTCATTTCCCCCCATCATTGGGCTACAGATAACTGACACGGACACAATGAGAAAATTATCTCAGGCTCGGTTTTCACATTTCTGGTTCCTTTCTACTCATGCCATTAAAAGAAGAAAAAAAAATATCTTTATAGACTACAAAGAACGGTGCTCTGGCCAGTCCTAATCATAATGTTTGTGCTGCCCAAGTATACGGTAATTGTACTTGTGATGTGTGATTATGTGTGAAATTCATATGGCTGTTAGCAGCATTATAAATATATAACATCCGTCATGGACAATCCATATCTGTCTATCTGGTTAGAAACAATATATCCCACTATGTGATCATAAAAATAACTGTAATAGAACATTGTTACTTCAAAAGGAACTTGTAAGTGTAACTCATTTTTAAAGGTGCAAGACCGGAAACGGTCATCATCATGATTTTTCTCAAACTTCATCACCCTTCTCCTCATCCCATTACATGGTGTCACTGTCCAGATACTTCCCTTACACAAGCATGTGGACACTGATGCATCAGGACCCTTTATATACATACTTTTTTTAAGGGCAGTGACCCACCCAGCAGTGAACGAAGCATAAGGTTGACGGCTTTAATCGTCAAACCAAGTCAGTCGTGATGAATCCCATAGTACTATCCTGACAGGTTCTTTAAAGCATAATATCAGTTTAGAAACTGCTGTCTCCAGCGCTGCCCCCCGTCCCCCACCAACTCCTCATACACTAACCCCCTCCCCATAAACTCCATTCTGTCATTGGCTGCTGGTCTTCTTCCAAGTTGAATGACAGCCAGTATCATTAAACCCACTTTGTGTGGGCCCAGGATGTCATGGACTCCCCCCTGGGGGTGTGTCACCATGTCAGCCTGGGCTTGCAGTGCAATATTGCAGAGAGCACTGCTGACTTTAGTGGCGTAACCACAGCCATAGCAGCCCATGCAGCTGCTATGGGGTCAGGGGATGGAAGGGGGCCCCATTAAGGATTGCTGAAGTTGCTGTGGACTCTGACCCTGTACCCCTTGTGACATTTCCAATCAAGAAGAGCTGATGTCAGACAGCTCTCCTAATACCTGAGTTTAAAATCACTGACGGTAGGAAGGTCACTGAGGGGCCCCATGATCTACAGTTATGCCCCTGGTTGACTTCATATTGTGTGGTGTAGGGGAGAGGTGCCAGGGTGCTTAAACAGTCGGTACACCCAAAATGGTTATTTTAGATTGTATATCTCTTTTAAATAATGTTCTACTATCCTGTTGCTTACTCCTGCAACCTTACGTCTACAGTAGGAATCCCTAGCCCCACCCATCTTGTTCAGGAACTATAAGGTGGGGCTCATGCTCTCTATCACAATTTGCTGATACTCAGAAATAACAGATAACATGTCCCAAGGACATATGACTCCCTCATTGTACAGCAAGAAGAGCATGGCTTCAAGGCATGGCAGGGCAGAGCTGGATACTAATGAACCCCTACTACCACTCTGCTGCACTGCAGTACAAGAGCATAGTGGTTAGCACTTCTACCTTGCAGCACTGGGGGTCCCTGGTCCTAATCTCATTTAGGTCACTATCTTCAAGTAGTTTGCATGTTCCCCCTGTGCCAGCATGGGTTTCCAATGTTGAAACAGTCAACATGAGTAATGGAGATGAGACTGATGACATCATTCTCCTAGGATGCTCCTTTCAGCTAGACCTTGAGAGATTGTACCTAGCCATGGGTACCTCAGTGGTGCTCAATAATTGCTTTTTAAGTTCATGTCTAGCCATTTTTATCAGGGGATTGTCTGTCTATGTCCCTTTTTTCTTTAATTGTTCGTCAATCCCTCCAGAGACGCAACAGGAAGTCAAAGAAAATCTGTGTGAGGGGAAATCGCAACATTTGGAAGATTTCCCTTCATCTCTTGGTCTTGAAACAATTGTACCATTTTGGATTCCCCACTTTCTGACCATTGTCACCAGGACAAATAGAGGGGTGAATCTACCCAGTGGAGACCCCGGCATCATTAAGAACCTCTGCAAAGAGTTTACATTTTCTCTCTGTGCTTGCATGGATTTTACTTTTTTCCTGGGTACTCCAGGTTCCTCCCACACTCAAAAGACATGCTGGTAGGTTAATTGGCTCCTGTCTAAATTGGCCCTTTGTGCATGTGAGATAGGGACCTTAGATTGTAAGCTCCTTGAGGGCAGGGACTGATGTGAATGTGCATTATGTAAAGCGCTCCGTAAATTGTTGGTGCTATATAAATACCTGTAATAAATAAATAAATAACTATGCAGCAAAAAAAAAAAAGCATGTCTGTGACTGAAGGCTAGAAAATCCTAGAGACAGGCTTGAAATAGTACATCTTCACACATTTTCCCTTGCACTGAATGCTGTCATGTTCCATGTACCAAGATAGCCATTGTCTCTCTCTCACTCTCTCTTGATGAATACAAAAGGTTTGTTCTTTTCACACAAAAAAAAAAAATGTAAAAACCAAGGAGACACATTTTTTTTACCTTGCAATGATAGCATTTAAATGATTGTCTGGATGTGTAAATGTGAAATATTCTCATGCAATTTTTAATATGCATTTGAATAAAAAAAACAAAAACATCTTTTAAAAACGTTCCTAACCTAATACATAAAAAGAGAAAAAATATTTTTAAAAAAGCATACATTCCCCTATAATAGTCATCGGGTGACCTGTTCTCTGGCGGGTGGGCCGTGTGAAAAATGCCACTTAGTTTTGCAGGAATATGGCAACGTGAGAATAGTTTTAAGGGCATGTGAAACTGTCAGATTTGATATTTGCTATAAGAAAGCCACTGAAATATTTTTATTGTCTTGAAAGGCACAAATCTTTGCAGCTCTGTAGTCACAATTACACCCGTAAAGCAGACCTTCATTCCTCCTTATAATAAACCGCCAACGTTACTGAAATTAATATAATAAAACACATACATAGGGGTTGTATTTATAAACCATAAGCAGAGCCGTTCACCCTGTGACTCTCTGTGACCGTTCGCTCTGTGCAAATAGAGGAAAAAACATAGTAAGTACACAACCTGGTCAAAAAAAAAAAAAAAAGGCACACGCTCTAATATTTTGTTGGACCGCCTCTAGGTTTGATTATAGCACGCTTTCGCCATGGCATCATTTCGATAAGCTTATGCAATGTCACAACATTTATTTACGTCTAGAGTTGCGTTAATTTTCACAAAGATCTTGTAGTGATGATGGGAGAGTTGGACCACTGTGTAAAGTCTTCTCCAGCACATGCCAAAGATTATCAATGGGAATAATGCCTGGGCTCTGTCTGGGCTCTGTGGTGGCCAATCCATGTGTGAAAATTATGTGTCATGCTCCCTGAACCACTCATTCAAAACTTGAGCCCGATGAGTCTTGACATTGTCATCTTGGAATATGCCCAATGTGCCATCAGCGAAGAAAAAATCCATTGATGGTAAAACCTGGTCATTCAGTACATTCAGGTAGACTGACCTCTTTTTTAGGGCACATAACATTGCTGAACCTAGACCTGACCAACCCCAGATCATAACACTGCCCACCATCCAGGTGGTGACTTTTTTTTTTGCCTGTGCGGTGTGTATTTTCTTTTCAGGACAAATGAAAAAACATAAATAACTTTTTTGAAATAAAGATAATTTTCCATATGCCTATAAAATGTTTACTGTTCAGCATGTAGAGCTGATGTGCTTTTTCAGTTTGGGGGGAAAGGTCCGTTTTAAATAACAACTCCGGGAACATTTTAAATAACATTTGCAGTGGGACTACCCCCGCATTGCAAGAGTTAATTGCTAGTTTTTGTCTAGAGACTAAAATAAGAAAGTTATACTCACCCAAACCTCGGAGCCAGTTGTCACATTGCTCCCTCCTCCACTGCAGTGATCATATGTCCCTTGGCACTCTCACGTCCAATACACATTGCATTGGATGTAATGACTCCAGGATCCTTCGACCACTACAGTGAAGGGGAGGCTCTAGAGACTGGTCTATGACCAAGCCGGCTCCGAGGCTCAGTTCAGTATAACTTTTTTTTATTTTAGTCCCTAGGCACAAAAATGAGCAATTAACCCTTGTAGTGCGGGGTTGCCCCACTACAAGGGTAAGTAAAAATGTTGCCCGGAGTTCTGCTTTAAATGTATTTTTATTAAATGCAAGCAGTGTAAGTACCTGCATTTCATGTGAATTTGACTCAGTATCAGCCTCTTTATAACAAAGCTCAGACAGGGAGAGGGATAGGCAGCACAAGGAATCAAACAAGTTTACTGCAGTGCCAGTGCTGATAGGAAGAGAGAGCAGAGTGACACAACGATTAGCTAATTAGTAAGCTGCTTCTCTTTCCACTGATCGCAGGGGGAGGGACGAGGCCTGTAACTGTTACTCAAATGTGCTGTGTGTGCCGTGTAAAGCTCAGAACTCGATGGACAGAAATACAAATCATTTGGCAGACAAAACTATTCCTTTTATGCATTTAATCTCTGTGTTTAGTTATTTCCCTGGAGATCAGCTTTAAATACATAGCCCCTATATGTAAGAGACCTGCACTCCTAAGATTATATTACTACGTTCTGCCTTAGTGCCATAAATTTCCATGCTATCACTGCAAGTGAGAAATGTAATATGTGTAACTGCGGGCGGGTCAGCACAATAACTTGTCCCCAGAGTAATGGATTGTAGTGGTTGTTTTGATGTGTGTAAACGGTCAATTTGTAACATCTAACCACTAGTGTTCAGGAGTTTTTCAGGTCACAGGAGTGTAGCTTTGGACTGGAAGAATAAAGTATAGCTATAAAAGAACCTGTAAAATCCAGATATGCGTTTTTGTTGAAAAATGAATTTACATACACGAGCATGCTGAAACATTTGTAATTGCAAGTTCAAAGTGGCAGGGGTGCTAATATTTTTGGCCATGACTGTGTGTACTAAAATGTAACATATTGCAGTTTACCATTCGTTATATGCAGTGGCTGCATTCATTTTCTATTTTCAGGCTTTTTCCCTACTAGTCCTACTTGTAACAAACTTGACTAAAGGTGGCCATACACTGTACAACCATTGCAAGACCTTAGTCTTGCGATGGTTGTAAAGTAATTAAAAAAACGTACGATCTGCCCATCTTGGACAGGCAGATCGTACTCTCGATCATCGCAAGCCCACCCCCCTGAGGGGCGGGCTTCCGATGACCGCAATGCTGAACGGGCAGTGTGCGCGTTCAGCACACTCCTTGACTGCTGGTAGAGTGTATTTTCAACTGGAAGCAATCAGCAACTGAGCAGGTAGTGCTGGGCTTTCTTATTATAAACCCAAAACGGTCTACAAAATGAATTGCTATAGAAGCACCCTGTATTAAATGTTTATTTTTTAAATAAAAAATAGTTCATATTAGTTGCTTGCAATGTTTTCAAGAGCTCAGATTTTACACAACCTATTTTATACAAATTTTGCAACACTGGGCTATTAGAATATTAACCAGGATTTAGGTCTTAGAAGAAAATTTGTGAGCCATATTTCTCCATGCCTAGTAAGAAGGAGTTTACATTTTATTGAAATGCTCACTTTAAAAGCAATTATATTTTGCATTTGGACTAATTTACAAAAAAATTATCAAATGTTTTAGATCATTGGTTTAATTTCTTACAGTGACCCTGTCAAGTGTCAAAAAATCCGTCCATGTCTCTTACCTTCCCTCCAGTCTCAGAAAGATTATTTGACATTTCTGGAGGTGTTGGATGCCTGTATGTCCTGATGAGTGCTGTAGTTCCATCCTTTAACCCGACATCATAACAGGACCCAGGCACCACACCACAGCACACAACAGGGGACATGGACAACTGACAATGCCAGAAGTGTTTGTAGCGCTCACCCCTGAAGGAGCCGCTGGAATAACCGGGTCATCACTAGTCTGTCTAGGGGTTTTTGGTCTTCAGCTGCCCCACTAGCATTCCACTGCCCTCTTCTAGTGCCCACAAAGCTGATGTCCACTCCAGTAACGCAATGCTGAATAAAGTTTATTAACATTGTCATACTGGGGAGAGGGTATAGGGATCCTAGACATCCAGGGTGTAGCAGAAATAGACTCCAGACTCATCAGACCTTTTAAGCATCTCAGTGTAGATCCACTTGTGGTACAGTGAATAATAATTTGAGTAACATATGAGCAGGAGATGAGTACAGATCCTTAGCAGGAGAGACACCAGCCATGCTCCAGAGGTCCTCTATGTCCCAGGCACCTCCAGCAGACATCAGGTTCTACTCCTCTGGCAGACAACACAGGCCTCCTCCATACTGGAGGCCTAGGGGAACACTTCCCACACTCTAGCCTTTGCCCACTCCCAGGCGGGACAGCATCCAGCCCTAATCCACGGCCGGTCCTGACTGGTCTCACCACATGGCAAATCCTTCCAGTATATGTACCCTATTCCAGCATGCACCACTGGTTGAGAGATACCCAGCGATTGGCTGCTGCACTGTACATACACTCACAATGTCCCCCATTGGCTGTCCCACAATATAGCAGAGTCACACTCCACCCAGGGGGTACAGTCAATGCCAGACACCCAGAATTAACCAATACATGCCACTATAATCCAACCAGGCTGACTACAGCCCTGGCAATCACTAAATGTCTAGTAGCCACCTCACAAAAGGTGATGGGGGCTACATGTTAAATGCTGAAGAATCTTTCGGAGGTTTCCATGCTGGACCAGAGAGAACATAGGAGACACAGTTGGCTGGGAACATGAGTATATTCCCTAATATATTGCAGGAATTAGATTTAGGATTTTTTTTACTTCATAGGGCGACACTAGTGCCATATTTTCAAGTTCTCATTTGATTTTCTCACAATCTCACACACAAAAGAAAATCACCTGGATAACTAAAATAATATTAGGTGAAATACCCAAGCCTGTGTAACACAGGACTTTGTTTTTTGTAAGCTAATAACAGTTTTATTAATTTTCTGGTCTATTCTACCAATTGATTTAGCCATTTTTAGCAATGCACTACTTCATATTTTTTTTTAACTTTGCTGGCCATCAAAGCAATTAAGAAGTATTAAAGTTGCCTGACTCTGCAAACGATTATAAATAGACCCTATTTACCTTTTTTGCTTGTGGCTCTTTTCTAAAGCGCTAATAAGCCTACTAGAGATCTCCAGCAGAATTCCATAATTGAAGCACGCTCATTGTCTCGTGGAACCTCATTGTATAAATTGCTAGTATCTCACAACGGCTACAAAAATCAACTTTTACCCAGACTCTTGTTCTGACAGGCCTATATTGCAGCTTTGATTCTGTGTGCAGTAATTCAGCGCAAAAAAGACATAACAGCTCCAGAACTCATTAGGGCACCATTCTCCTCCTCATAATAAAAAAAATCCACAAATAAAGGAACAATTACATATCTAGTTCACTCTGTGGAGCAAGTGCAAGATGGAACGCCAGGAAAATGGTAATAGAAACGTTTAACTCATTTCTACACAATTCATTATTTCTCCTTCCTTTCATCTGGGTGCTGAGCCTTGATTGATATATTGATATAACGATCTCTATACTGATGGAGTCTGCAGCGAAACATGCATTTAATAGTCTAATTCAACCCATTTACGAGCCAGAGCCAAGTGGAGTTTATTCCTGTGTGAGATCCGACCATGTCTGCAAAGAGAGAGAAAGCGGCATCATTATTTGTTTGAAACGCAGAATGGTCCAATTCACTTAAATAGACAAAAAAAAGGTACATTTTGTATTAAAAAAGGTTTGTCTGATGGAAATATGTTTTATGAAAATACTACAAGGTAAGCTGAAACATTAGAAACTTAGCCAAGCAAAAGCAAAATTGTACCATGCTGGCCAGGAAAAAATTACAAAAAAGAAAGTTTTGGGAAACATATACCTTTTATTGGCTTAATAAAATTGTTTCAGCATAGGATTTTGGAGCTGTAGGGCCCTTTCATCGGGTATAAATTATATATATTGGTAGCAGTCCTCTGACCCCTAAAGGCTTGTGGTGAACTCCAGAGGCAGGGAGGGCTGACATTTCAGTCTCGTGGACAAATCCTTAGCTGGGTTGTGGGATGTGAACAGTAAATTGAGTCACATTAAGGACTTTTTCAATGCTTTATTGTAGCCAAACAGCCAAACTGGGAGAGAGGGTATAAGGCTTCAGACATCCATGGACAAAAATAAGCTCCGGATCTACCAGTCCCTTCCAGCTCCCACAGTGCAGGATTGCTTTAGTTGAGTTTAGTTCTCCATCCCAGACAGTTCCAGACCACACCTGGGTCCACATTTGGCCTCCTGCAGACTTCAGGCCTAGTTAGCTTCTCCAACAGTGTAGACCCTACCCCCAGACTAGGCCCGGAGGCGGACTGCCCTGAGCACATGGCATTTCCTGGATATGTATGCAATTCCCCAGCATGCACCACTGGCCATGAAACTCCTAATGATTGGCTGAAGAGACATAAACACCCAATTGGCTGTCCCAAAAGGTCACAGAATACAAATCAGCCAGACTGATTACAGTTCAAGCAACACTAAATGTAAGGAGCCACTCCACTTAGGGTAATGGGGCAACATAATCACAGCCAATGCATATGCTAAAAGGCAACTGAACGGAAAAAAAAACATTTGTGAATGCAAATCTCTAGCATATAGTATTTTTTATTATATTTTTTTGTAATAGTATCTAATTGGCAGTGTTTTTATGTCCATACCCCCCCACCCCCATGTGCAGTATTTTTGTTCCCAGTTTCTCTGGGTTCCAGTCTTTTTTAAGGAGGGGCCACAATCCTTAGTATCAATAGATGACATATTTCCAGCACAGCCAAATATTTTTCAATCCGACTTTATGGCCAAGTCACCAGTAGAAGGAATGTTTAATGTTTCGATAGTGATATGCAATCTGTTTTTCAAAGCTGGTGGTGCCAGCCATCTGATCATTGCAGAACCCTCATTGCTGAACCAAGGTCACTTGTACCAATTGGTATACAGCTGAGACTTTAATTTTGCCCTAATGCCTAGTATCAACATAATAATAGTATACCACTATGGAGCCAGATCACACATGGGCTAGTATACAGCCAATCTCAGAGTAAATGATATCTCCACATGGCTACAGCACAGTGAGGGCTAATGTTGTTACTCATTTTACTCATTTATAAAAAACCATTTCACACATGCCTGAGTAAAGGTCCAAGCTCAGCAAGGGTTAAATGTGTGTTAGGGCCCATCACACTTTCATCAGCACAGCATATGTGATAGAGTACAATCTCCCAGTAAAAACATAATATTCTAAATTTGGTACTAACAGGTCTGAAACTATCCTCAGACTGGCAATTTTTGATAATGTCCAGTAGTTTCCCAGCTCTAACAACAGTACACAGTGCATATAGATTGCGTTTTCCCTTCTGACTCCCATTACACATGCAGTGAAGTTACTGTAGCTCTAAGGCTTAAAGTGGCACTAAACTCAGGAGTAAAATCTTTCAAATGCATTCACGTACCTTAACTACTTACATACATGTATCAGCACAGTGGTGTGGTGGTTAGTGCTTCTGCCTTGCAGCACTGGGGGTCCTGGCCAGGTCACTATCTGCAAGGTGTCTGTGCTTGCATGGATTTCCTCCGTGTACTCTGGTTTCCTCCCACACTTGATTGGCTCATGTCTAAATTGGCCCTGTATGTGTGATAGGGACCTTAGATTGTAAGTTTCTTGGAGGCAGGGACTAATGTGAATGTATACTATGTAAAGCACTGTGTAAATTGTTGGTACTATATAAGTACCTGTAATTAATCTTTTTCACCTCTGAATTGGTGCTAACACTGTCCTTCCTTCTGTCTGTGTTTTAAAGTATCCACCGCTCCAAACTCGCTCCTGTGATAGACTATAACTTCAATACAAATTAATAAAGTAAATGTCAGATTATAGTCCATCACAGGAGCAAGTTTGGAGCGGCGGCTACTTTATAGCACATACAGGGACCATGGGAAACCAAAGCAGCCCCCCTCCAGAAGGAAGGATAGAGGCAGCAACAATTCAGAGATGATTTGAAGATCTACAGCTGAGTAATACACAAGTAAAGAGCATTTTTGTTAATAGTTGGGGAACTTGAATGCGTTTTTAAGATTTAACTCCTGAGTTTAGTGTCTTGGCCCATTGTTCAGCTAAGATGAATACAAACCTTACATAGGGGTAATTTGCTCTCTATAAAGAAATTTTGCAATGCAGACCTTCTCTGATCAATGTGGTGCTTGTCATTCAAAGAGTCAAGTATTATCCCGACCTCCCTTGTTAAGTGACCTTATGTAGAGTAATGCAAAGGGGAGTTTAGGATGAAGGCTGGGTATCAGGGGACTGTGGGCCACATCTAGGGTTTTTGGGAACTCCTGGGCCAAAGGAACATGTTGAGTAGAGGTTTATTGCACAACAGATAATGAGAGCGCCAAGCAGACACATAGGAGAGGTAATAAAAAAATTAGGAGAGACAGACGATAATACATTGTTACCTGATGGTGCAGGGATCAGGGTTGCCCTACACATGGGCTTGTAAACTGGCCTTGGCTAGAGACGGTATAGTTTTGAAACAGCCACAAACACAGAACAGTTGAGTCAAAGGTGAAAAGAGACACATGGAATGGAGATGTTAAAGGACAACAGAAAACAGACTCATGACAGAGACCTTTTCTTAGCATGACAGGCATGGTTATAATCAGAGGAGGTTTGAGGAGCATTACTTATTGACTGTAAATTATTATGGTGCTGATGAAGGTATGATGTTGGCAATGCCCTGGATCTTTCAGCTGGACAACCTGTTTGTAGCAGCTTTGTTAGGTTTGTTTCCAAACCATGCGCATGTTTTGCAGGAGGTTGACTGTTTGCAAATGAGGGAGGGTAGGCCACCTATAGAAGACCTGATAGAAGGCCAGACTGTAATTGCAGCCATAGCGTGGTGGTTATGGAGCATCATCATTTACATTTGCTTGAAACCCAGTCTCTCAGCCCTGCTCGTCTATACACATGAAAATATATTAAACCATTGAAACGTATCCAGGAGCAGGCAGCCTGAATAATGGTAGCACACAGTGGTTTGCTTAGCGTGGGCTCACCATATTCTTTCTGCTTTGCACTGTATATGTAGAAAGAAAGAGCAGAACAAAAACAGCACACTGCATTGTGCACTTTGCAGCAACCCGCCTGCTCCTTACAAGAGAAAGGCACTCTATCACTCCCTCACACATAAGTACAAAGAGCATATCTCACAGCAACTATAGCCCAGCCTGAGTTATGACGCTTGTGCGCTGGTGAATGAGCACTTACAATGAATATATGTCTCATTTGTCACTTCTGTGAATATTGTTTATACCAGAGGCGTGGAGCCGACAGACTGTTCCTCATTTATATGTTCTTCAATCAAAATCCCCAAAGAGAGTTACTGCTCTCGGTTGCATTGGTCATATGGCTGTGGTTTTTGTTTTTACAATGTGCAGTATGTTTATGTTATATTTATATATAGTGTTTGTTGTGTGAAATATTCTTTTTATATAGGTGGGGAGCAAGAACTTCATTAGCCTTTTTAAATGGAGGTATTCTTTGCCCCACACCGTAGCTTGTTCAAGTCATCAAGCTTCAAGATCATCACAAAAGAAAAGGGGGCACAATTTGCTCCTGGAGGAAAAAAAAGGTTTAATCTATGCATACAGAAAACATTCTTCACAAAATGAATTTGGAAAAATAACAAACAGGCTTTCATAGGAGCTGGTTGTAGCCGTAAAGTAGACCTTTACCCATATCTTTAAAACAACAAACACACCTTTAGAAATGTTTAGTAATGACAATCTACAAACACATACCTCTAGATAATTGCCGGCTTTATATTTTTTGCATACCTTATTTCTCCTTTCCTCCCTATTCTTCTCACAGTGGCCATGTTTACTAAGGGCAGATTACTAGCTCTCCTTTTACTTCCTGGATTTCTGGCACATGTGACTAGACATGTGACTACAATATGTGACCATGCACATCATCTCAGGGGAGGAAAATACCTTTCCCTGAGATCTCACAAGATTACAAATGAGATTTCCCAGCAATGCTCTGCTGATAAGGCAATCCCAGTGTGCATTTCTTTGGCAAACTGAAGTAATTTTGCCCTTTCAAATTAGGAAGTGAATGCTCTGCGAGTGTAAGTATTTCATAATCACAGCATTTTACACCTGACATGTCTATGTTATTATTAATCATCATACATAGAGGGATGCATTGGTAGAATTGGATTTTGGAGTGTAATGGTCCACTTTAACAGTAGATTGTTGTGTGTGTTTGTAAAAACTCAAAAATATAAATGCCAATTAATATTCATCAAAAGAATACTGTATAATGGTCAATGGAGTATCTGATTGGGTATCCAGAAGGATTCCTCCCTCCCCCCCCACCCCATTGAACAAATCAAACCTTTTGCTTTCCTTTGACTCAATTGTGAGTTTAGATTGGTTAGTTTTCTGGGTAGGGATGAATGGAGTGATTTTGACAGAATTAAATTCACTGTAAAATAAAAAAATTGTGCTAAATTAGGAAGATTCAGTTTTGCTCAATATGATGGTTGGCCAAAATTTGCTGTAAAAAAAAATACTTTTTTTTTTCCCTTTTTGTTTGGAGGTTGTGAGTTTTTCAATAGATGTATGGAGGGGTGTCATCGGAGGGAGAGTTTACTTAGGAGGTCCAGGTAAATGGTCACACTCTCCCTGGTGTAAGGTGCCCTTCATCTGTACAACAGTAGAGAGTAAAACTTCAAATATAAACACTTATTCCCACAACAACTGTGTAACATGGGATTTTCCTTACTTTGGAGAGATTTTTTTTTACTCACTCCCCATTGTGTTTGCATGACAGAAAATAAACAGAATGGGATACAGATGTCATAAAAACAAATCTAACTATTACCTACTCTTTTCCAAAGATATAGTGGGTAATATTTTTACATATCAAAAGGTGAGCTTGCCCCAAACATCCATATTGATCAGTAGGGCCACATATTACATTATATGACCATTAGGAAGGCTTGAGCATGAAAACCCATGGAATCAAATTCAACTGTTACAGGAAAATAGACTTGAATATAGTTTCAGCTATATATCTCTGTAGCTTATAATTACTTTAACAGGGGTCATTGCAGGTAACCCCAGCTTTTCCTTTTTTCCATAATTTCATCATTTAATCACATGCTCAATTTGAAATACTTTGACTTGTGACACATATTCTTTAGGCTACCAAATAAAGTTGCATGAGGTTATATAGTAAAATCTGATAATGTCCCACTGCTTTCCCAAGTGTTAATAACAAGATAAGGCTGTATCCATGTTCTATGTGTGCTTTTGAACAAACAGGTGCACATTTTTTTCTGTGCTGTGATAGAACAAGTTTGAGGGAACATTTTAAGAAATTACTATTAGCACATGAATCTGGGTACTTGGATCATTGCTGTTTTAATTAGTGTTCTCGCAGAAACTTGGGTATGCTCCATCAACCAATGATATTCCAGGAAGTTTCTTTATGAAAGTTTTGAACATATGCATTAATAAAGGATTAATAAATGATTATGGTTTTGCTGTATGAAGCTATAACAGATTTATCATTTAATTCTGCCTGGATGGTTTTGAAATACCATTTTATCTTTTTTCATATTCCATCAGTAACTCCCCAAATGTCCATAAAATCTTCTGCTACCTGTCATCCTGTCAGTTTTCCTGAAATATTTTATCTACAAAGTGATACCTGATAGCGGGCCAACATGCCAATCCCAGTAGAGAGGAAAGGAAAATCTTTCACTTGTCTTAGAAGAAGACCATGCTTGTAATTCTTTTTGTGATAATTCATGTTGCAGCATCTGTCTCTGTCTCTCTCTCTCTCTGTCTCTCTCTACTTCTCCTTCTGTCTTTCTTTCTCTGTCTCTCTCTCCCCTTGCATTTCTCCTAGTCCCTTTATTATCCTTTTTTATCTACAGTATAACTTTCCTTCACTCACTATTTCTTATCTATCTCTCTCATTTCTCCATTTTCCATAATTCACCCTCTTTTTTTATTCCCTGTCCCACTCTCTTATCTTCTCTACTTCTATCTTCTTTCTTTGTCTTTCCCATACACTTTCTCTCTCTAATGTCTCTACACCACCGCCTCTTCTCTGAATTCCATTGTCCTTCTCTACCTCTTCTCTCCTCCTCTCTTCCCTTTCCCTCTCCTACTTTCTTCCTCTGCCCTCCTACTCTCTTCCTCTCCCTCTCCTCTACCACTCTATTCCTCTCCCCCTCTCCCTCCCCTCTACCCCTCTCTTCATATCCCTCTCCTCTTACACTTTCCTTCTCCCCCACTTTCTTCCTCTCCCATTCTCCTCTCCCACTTTACTCTTCTACCTCTCCTCTCCCGATTCCCATCTCTCCCTTTCCTACTCTCTTCATCTCTTTTCCTGGTGCTCCTCTTCTCCCCTCCTACTCTCTTCCTCTCCTCTCCCACTCTCTATATCTTCTACCACTCTCCTCCTCTGCCTCTACTCTACCACTCTTTTCCTTCCCTCCCTCACTTTCTTTCTTTCTCTCTCCTCTTCTGCTCTCTTCCTTCATTTTTTCTCTCATCCTTCTGTCTTTTTATCCCTTTCCCTGTTTGACATTCTCTCTTACTTCCCTCTTTTTCCTCTTGCCAAAGAAGTTAGAGTTTGTTAAGTGGGATAGGTGGGTGTATGGCATCTACAAGGGATAAGTCAAAGAACACTTTCTGGATAACAGATGTATATGTCCTTCTCTACTATTCTATTGTCTCCACTCGGTTCCTTCTTCTCATATCTTCTTCTCTTCTCTCATCTCTTCTCTCCTTTCTTGTTCTCCTACTTTCTTTGCTCACTCCTCCTCACCTTTCCTTCCCATTATCAACATACATCCTCTGTTCACCTCCCTTCCTTTTCTATCCTGTCTTCTGCCCATTTCTCTTCTTTTCCCTCCCTTCCTCTCTTCTCCTTTTAACCTCCCCTCCTCTATCAATCCTCTCCTTTCTTCTTCTCTCTTCTCTTTCCCTGCCCATTATCAGAGTAAAGGCTGTATAAGACCTAGTTTCTTCTCCCCCCACCTTCCTTCTCTTTCTCTAAACTCTGCTATCCTTTCATCTTCCATCTTCTTTCCTTTTATCCCCTCTGCCCTCCCCATTATCAGGGTAAGGAATGTAAAAGTCTTTTTATCTCCCCTCCTTTCCTCTTTCTTCTCTCTCCTCCTCCCTCTTCTCGCTCTCACCTCTCCTTTCCCCTCCCCTTGCTATTCCTCTTTCTTCTCTCTCCTCCTTTCCCTTCCTGCTCTTTCCTCTCCTTTCCTGGTCTTTCCTCTTCCCTTTCTTCCTTCTCTGCCCTTCTTAAGCTGGCCATACACTATGTAAATGTCAGCTAGTTCTTGATGAAAACAGAGTGTGATTCCTCCATCCATGGTCATAAGCATTGTGGAGGAATCTGTTATATTTTCTTCAATCAGCCAGCAGGTTGAACAAAGAGAATATAACACTATAAGCCAGCTTTACTCCTCTGCTCCTCTGTGTCACTTTCCTACCTCATTCCCTTTATCTCCACCTGCCATTGTTAAGAAAGTTTCTAAAATCAAAAAAATTTTTTACTTTGACTTCTGACTAGTTTTGGTCACATGCCATAGTGTAACTATAACATGCAACCTTTTTTTTTTTTTAACAATACATTTTTATTAAGGTTTTGCACAATACAAGACAACAGTGCAGCATGAGTGAGGCCATGCCAATGCACAGTAATCAAGACTTTCAGGTGGACATAGACAGAGCGAGTTGGATATGAGGCAAGATGCAGATCAGACATGTAGGATAAGAGCCGAACAGTTATGTAAACTGCAGATTAAACATCAGATACAATGCAAACATCATCTTGATATCAAACAAGATAGCACTTCAGTAACAGGCCTTGTACAAAAATGGAATGTCTGGTGTGTCTTTGGTCTGAGGCAGATTTTAGGTGTAATAAGGAGGACAACAGGTAGCCCATATGGGAGGGTAAGGGGGTTAGGGAAGCACACACAAAAAAAATCATACATCAAACAACTTGGCATTATAAAATGAGGGAGTAAAAAGTAGATTATACATATATCGATGTGAGCAGATGGATCGTGAGCAGATAATTAATCTACTCTAAGGAGTACGGTTATGCATCAGAAGTCGTCAGGAAGGTACAGGTTTGGGGTATATAGTATTATAGAGAAGTCTTAGCATGACTCAATTCGTCAAAAGTGTTGTGGCGCACCTACTATCCCATATTCAACAATCCCAATGCTTAACCTCCCTGGCGGTATTCCCGAGTGTGGCTCGGGGTTAATTTTCAGAACCAAGAGCAGTAACCCCGAGCCACACTCGGGATTGTGCATAAGTGTCACTTACCTTGTCCCTGCGAGCCTGCGGTGTCCTCTGCTGTGTTCACCCGGCCGATGCTGGCATTCAGCTTTCAGTTTCGTTTTCGGGCGTCACAGCGGGGGGCGGAGCCGGCGGGAAATTTAAAAGTGCAAACATGACATTTACACAGAATACACATAATACAAAGTAATCTGCTATAATTACATATATTTATCAAACTATTTCACTTCAATTTGGTCCCTAGAGCATTGTCTAGTGCCCTTTTGACTGTGGTACGGATCAGGCAGCGCCCCCCAGAATTCCCATTTACTGGACCATTTTTTTTAAATTATTATATTATAATTTCTTATTATTTTATAATTATTTATTATATTATAATTTATGATTTTGTGTTTCAAACTTCATCATACCCAGGATGTCTACTGGACTCTTGTTTGGACAGATTTAGGTGAGTTATTCCTAAGATTTACTAAGAATTACAGGCCTACAATATAAAACAACAAATTGCCATGAAAAACAATGTACCACTTTGGCATGCTAAAATCCTGCATAATCATTAGTGATGGGCTGCATGTTCGAATCGGTTCGATCCGAACATAGCCTGTTTAGCGTTCGCTGAACGCCGAACATTGCGGGATGTTCGCGGTCTGTTCTACCGCGGAACATCACACAATTACCGCTAGAGAGGTTAAAGGAGAACTATGAGATGAGTGATTTCCACTCACCTCATAGTTCTAAGCCGACCTGTGACAATGAGACTGTCACAGGTCGGCTCAGTAGATCGGGAGGTGAGGGAACACATACCGGGTTCCCTCACCTCTCGATCCTGTCACGGCTCTCTGCCGTGACAGGGGGAGGGGCTGGATTCCCCTCTCCCCGCTCCGATCTGCCAGCTGTAGCTTGCGGTATACTGAGCTTAGGGTAACAGGAGGACGCTAGTTTGTGTCCTCCCGTTACCCCAAGGAGAACTATGGGGAAAAACACTGACCCCATAGTTCTCTAAGGAACGTATGTTCCTTGAGGTGTGCTAACATGCAACCATTTTTTACTGTTACCGAATCACATATTTGACAGCATGAAAATATCACATTCTAGACTGTCTCATTTGTCACCCATGAAAAGCCCCCTATTTTTGTATTGCTGCAAGCTCTGTGAAGTTTCTGGGCAGAGAGAGTGATTAAATATGTTCCGCCGAGACACTTTTTTTTTATACTAAGATAACATGCTACACCTAGCAGAACATTATTGCAGTACTTTAAGGAAATCTCTGCCCTACGCACACACAGACGTTCCTGATCATCTGTAGTCCAACGGCCTCTAGATTCTGCTGAAAGCTTTCTCTGCAAAGCTATGAGATGCAAGTGAGGGAATGAATTCAAAACGCTGAAAGAGATGCAAAAAAAATAAGTATGGAGAGCTGTCAGTAATGGTGAGAACAGGATCTGGAGAAGAACAAATATCTTTAGCATATTCTTGGTCAAAGTAAATGCACTATAAATAAGAAGGATTTCTCCTTCTCTCCACATTTAGATTATACAAAAAACTTCTCATAGGATTATATAGGCATTTAAAACATTGTATCCACATTATATACCTGTAAAAACTTGCTTTGTGTGGACATCCAAAAGACCTTAAACTGCTGATGGGTGCCACCATCTTGGATGTGATGATAGCGGCACCTGCAGAGTCAGAGCTGTAACTCACCCTACACCCTATATGAGTATTTTTCAATCAGGGTGCTGTGACACACTGGTGTGCCTCCTGGCCTCCTCAGGGGTGCCTCAACATTTTGTAATAGTGGGACTATGGTGTGAAGGGGTGAATGAAGACTGATGTGAAAGGGGCTCCTGATGTCAAAGGGGAACTCTGCTATGAAAGAATTTGAAAGTGGGGCTTATGATGGGAAAGGGAGCTACTGATGCGAAGGGTGAGTCTCATGTGAAGGGGGGAATCTTGATTTGAAGGGGGCACTTCAATGTGAAGGGGGAAATCCGATGACATTTTAGACTGGGGTGCCTCAAGATTTTTCTAATACCTGTAAAGGTTGCTGTGACTGAAAACAAGGTTGAGAAACACTGATCTATATAGCATTCTCTTTCTCTCTTCTTCCCTGGCTGCTTTATAAAAGGTTACATAGAGATATGAGAAGAGGGGTGGTGGAGCTTGACCAGCACAGAGAATAATAAGACACTCCCAGAGGAAAAGAGGGCTGTGACATGCTGTGACATGCAATGATTTAGGGGCTGTGCTAGGGAACCGAGTCTCCTGGAAAGGTCAAACTTTCTAGCAAGTTCAAAGACACATTGCAAGTGAATATAAAAATCACTTATGGTACAAGTAAGCATGTAAAATACTTGATATTTCTGTTCTTTTATACATTAATGCCAAAACATTCCGGTGCAATGTGTGTCACCGCGACAATGCAGGAACATAATTGGGAGTGAGGGACAAATCATTGTAACCATAGAGGGACAGTCTGAACAAGGACCTTCATGGCAAGATCACCAGGCATTGTTGTGCTGCAGATTTAAATATGAGAACTGGCTTCTAAACATGACATCAACATGTTAAAGCTGATATGAGATTTTAGTGATTGGGTTTACATCTACTTTGTTGACCAAGAACAACTACAGACTGCTCATCATCAGTTAGTGCCAAGGATCCCAAATATTCAAATTTGTTATATTCACCCATGTCATTGTACTTGTACTTATTGTCAGATACAATTACAAGTTAAAGAGAACTTGTCTTTACAAAGATTAACTAAATTAGCACTGGAATTGAGAAGCAAGTATCATAATATAACAGTATATTCCACTGGATTGAATACATACTGGGTTTTCACAAAGTTGGTTCTCTAAAGTATAAGTGCACTTAAAAAAAAAAAAAAAAGGCACTCATACTATTTGCCCCTAAACAATCCCAGCCTCCCTTTCCACAGTCCTGTACTTACCAAGATTCAATGGCTAATTCAGTGGCATGGTACTTCTATTGTAAACATCTAGTGCCACAATGCTACCCTCTTTATTTTTCCTGATGATCACTGTCGATGAGACAATAAGTGAGAGGAAATCAAAAATGTTCCCATTTGGGTGACAAGTAATTAAGAGGGGATTTGCACTCACTATGTAAGGGATTTAATTTCCATTCCAATTGTGTTTCTAGTACAGGATGTGAAGGAAAATCTCCACAATAGGACACAGGCAGCAATAAAAAAAAAAAACATCTGATGAGAATTGTAACCCTTCCCTACTCTCTCCACAAGGGTACCTGTTTTACATTTGAATGTTTAAAACTTAACTCCAGGACAAGCAAATATTTTCTTAATACAAGAAGAATGTGTATTCTTCTTGAACCTTGTTGAGTTGTGTGTATGTCTTCCCAATCTTTAGTAATCCAGAGTAAAACTTTACCTCTGAGCCAGAACATCCCTTAATAAGGACCAGTCACTGCTGCTCTCTCCTTTTGCAAGGTGACTGGTCTTGCCTCCGCCCCCCTCCTGTAGTTTTCTGCAGGCAGCCTGTAGTGGGTGGGAGCTACTGGGCTCCTCCCACAGTTCTGCTGTCTGCATGGGCTATATTCAGCACAGTAATAATGTCACTGCTACCTTTACAGGACAACAAATGGGTTTTCAAAGGCATTTAATGCACACAAAGTGTGTTTAGATCCCTTTTGGGGAATATATTTAATAAGAGTTTTTTTTGTTTTTTTTTGTGCATGGAATTTAGCTTTAAGGGAAGATCTGGTGGGAATTTGGCATTTGCATACAACTGGTGTCTCATATTTAGTTTCCCCTTGGGTATCCTGCAGTGACATTTACTCGAAGCAGAGATACATTAGGATGTTTTATGGTGTCTGTGCTAATTCTAGTTCGGTCATTTTCAGAGAAGTCAGGTTGACTTTAAAATAATATTTTCAGACTGTCACAACTTCTTTAATGGCTCTAAGTAAATATGAGCAAATTGATTCATGGCAATATTTTAGCAAATCATCAAATATAACTTTGCACAGGTGAGCAGAGTTTTGCATACTTTACTGAGTACGCCAGTGGTGATTTACACAATCCAAGCCAATTTTCACATTTTATGTTTACCGAGACAAATGAATTGCAAGAATCAAAGCGGGCCGTGCAAATTAGCTCTTGCATATTTAATGAAATATGTGAATACAAATGAAAGAAAAACCTCATGCAAAGCAAGATTTGCCTATGTGCCAGAAAATCACTAATTTAGGAATGTATTGTTTGCAGACACAAGCATGTGCCCAATCTGTATACTCTAGAGCATCAAGGGTCCGTTTGAAAATGATAAAGGGCCTCAAGTATAGTCCAGACACTGCCAGAGGGCCACACAATGGCAGCTGCATTTTTTGCAGCATACCACAATGCCTACTGAAGAGAAAGTGGGAGTAAAATAGTCTCTATTAATGTGTAACTGGCAGTAATAATAACTCCCAGCAATGGTGCCAGTAGCTTCAATCAAAACCCCCAGCAATGGTGTCAGTGGAGACAATAATAACCCTTAGTTTTAATGTATTGGCCACAATAATAACGTCCAACATTGGTGTCAGAGCCTGCAATAATTACCCCCAACATTGGTGTCAGTGGCTGCAACAATAACCCCACATTGGTGTCAGAGACTGCAATAATAACCCCCAGCATTGGTATCAGTGGCTGTAATAATAACCCCACATTGATGTCACAGTTTGCAGCGATAACCGCAAGCATTGGTGTCAGTGGACACAATACTATCCCCCAGCATTGATGTCAGTGGCTGCAAAAATAACCCTTTGCATTGGTGTTAGTGGATGCAATAATAACCCTAAATTGGTGTCTGAAACTGCAATATTAACCTCTAGCATTGGAGTCAGTGGACACAGTACTAACCCCCAGCATTGATGTCAGTGGCTGCAAAAATAACCCCCAGCATTGGTATCATTGAATGCAGTGGATCTGCTGCCCTTTGTGCTATACCACACGGGGGGCTTGAGTTAGGTTAAAAAAGTTGAAAAAAAATAAAAAATATCCCCCCCAAAATGTTATTTTTTTTCAAATTCTTTATTTATGAACAAAAAGGTGGGATACAGAGAGTATAATCAGAATGAATGGGCCACATGGCCACACAACAGTCCAAGTCCAGAAACCTGACAAAAGTTATGACCGTATATAAAAAATAAAAAAAACCTTGCGAACATCTCAAGCAGTACTAAAGCATACCTAGTATACAGTGTATATACACGCTGATAATTCAGGTTTTAATCGGACTCTCTTCATCCCATCCCTTAAGGCATTTTGTAGTTATAAAACAGGAGGGAAACATCACCATTTGGCGGACTACATGGCCCAGCCCACTAACGTGGAGGGCCAGTACCATTCCAGCCCACTCTGGAGGCGTACACATAAACGAACAAAACAACATAACACAAAGCAGTACAAAGAATGAGAAACACAGAACACATAAGGGTAGAAGGGGGGAGATTCCAGGTGTCGGTCAATTCCAGGCAATCCGGCCTGGATTACTCTTGGCCGTAACAAGGTGGGGTAAAAGGGCCCTCGAACGGGAGCCATTCCATCTCTCACTTCAGTTCCGGCACGCAGTCAAGAAGTCTGTTGAGTCCCTGAACAAGTACCATGTACTCCAAGTAGCAACAAATCTGGCCTGGGTCCCGTTTAAGGAGGAGGTCAGGTCTTCCATTAGCTTAATCTCCTCCACTCGTCTAGCCCACATTTCAACAGATGGCTGTAAGGCCTGCTTCCATAAGGCCGGGATGCAGGCCCTTGCTGCATTCAGCAAGTGGATCAGCAATGAGCGTCGGTAGTGTTTATGTGAAAGTGGGGCCAAGTGGAGGAGATACACCGAGGGTGTGAACGGTAGTTTAAGGCCTGTAATTTTACCGATCAGTGTGGCGATCTGGAGCCAGAAAGGTCTGACCTTCGAGCATGACCAGTAAACATGTAATATAGAGCTTGGCTCATCCCCACATCGCCAACAAACTTTGGACACAGACGGGTACATAACGTGGAGGGCCCCCCCAAAAAATGTTTAATGTCCCCTGTCCCTGTGAACACACACATACTAATGCAAACACGTGTTGGGTGCTCCTATGTACAAAAACAACAATCGCGCCACACATGTTAGGTATCACCACATGCGCCAGAGTGAGAGCAATAATTATACACCGATATTCATGATAAAATCTACATTAATGACCTGTATGGACTATTAAGGCGTCGCCTATGGACATTTCGGGTTACTGTATTTTTTTGCCATTTCACGGAAGCACATCATTTTTAAGCTTGGCATGCTGGGTATCTACTTACTCAGGACAACCTCATCTTTTATATTTTGCAAAAAAAAAAAAAAATTGGTATTGAATTATGTTGTTGTGCACAAAAATTGCTCTAACAGGGCTATTCACAAAAGGGTGAAGAGTTTGGAGAAGGCAGGAGAAGTGAACAATCTAGGACAAAATAGCTGAATAGCTAGATTGTTCACTTATCCTGCCTTCTCCAAACTCTTCACCCTTTTGTGAATAGCCCTGTAAGTGTATTTTTTATTGAAATTTTGGGCTTGATAAAGAGTTGCACCAATATAATGTGACAAAAAACAGACATTATTTTATATGACAGGGTCTGTGCTTTTAGGAAAAATTATAACTCGGGGGAGGGGGTGTTAAGTAATTTTCAGGCCTAAAATGTGGATTATAACGTATGTGAAGGAAAAAAAAAAAAGCATTGGTAGTGAAAGGGTTAATGCTGTGGCCACCTATTTAAAGAAACTTACGGTGAGAAAAGAAAATGGGGATTGTTATGACTTAGCTCCCGCTGTTGATTTTAGTTGCTTAGTTGGCTTTTTCAGTACTATCTATGTCACAGACCAAGCATGTGGCAAATGAGAGTGAAGTTGGGACTCCTGATACAAACCATACTTGTTCTGGCTCAGAAGTGTTGAGGTCATATGGTTATCATGGCAGCCAAACCTTTTGAATTTACAGGACAGGTCAGCAATGGCAGCCTATATACTTCTTTCAGTTCCTGTTTACTTTAAACCCAGCAATGTTCCCCATAATAGTTACATAGTTACATAGTATTTGAGGTTGAATAAAGACATATGTCCATCAAGTCCAACCTATTGTGTGTGTGTGTATGGGTCCCTGTGTCATCTCGTTTTTAGGAGTACTTGTACCCCTGTATATTACCGTTTCTCAGGAAATCTTCCAAAAGCTTCTTGAATGATTCCTCACTATTAGCTGAGATCACTGCTTGTGGCAGTGAGTTCCAGACCCTAACCGTGCGAACTGAGAAGAACCCCCTTCGCCCCTTGTGTTTGAATTTTTTTTTCTACCAGTTTCAGGTGGTGTCCTCTAGTCTTTGTTACAGAATTAATCTTGAAGAGTTTAATGATTTAACGATTTAATTATTTGTTTGGGATCCTGTAGAACAATTCCTCTAAAATGCTGATAGTGTTAGAAGTATGCACATCTTGATTAATATTTACACGGCTGCATATTCTGTTAATTTTAATGTTTTGTTTCATTAACGCAATATATTAATTTGCGGTTATTAGAATGTGATGATGTCAGGGCTGTAGCTACCATGAGGCGATTGAGGCACTTGCCTCAGGTGCAGCTGAAAGGGGATGCAGCCAGGGCTGGCCCGGCTGCACCCCTGTTGCCAGGCGGCCAATTGGCAACAGGAGCTCAGGGCGCCATTGGCAACAGGAGCACCAGGCGGCCAACACAGTTGCGGCTCGGCAGGGAGAAGAGGAGCGGCACAGTCTCCAGCTTCTCCTCGGAACCCCGCTGCTCTCCCCCACCTGTATGGGTAGAGGACTCTGTGTCCTCAATCTCTTTTTCTATTTCAAAAGGGAAATGTCAGGGGTCTGTTTAGACCTCTAAAATTTCCCCAAAGCCCCACAACAGTGAAAAAAAGAAATAATAAAAAGTAAATAAACCCACCCCCCCCCCCCCCCCCCCCCCCCCC